>NW_027514896.1:0-142500 GCF_048772815.1 Callospermophilus lateralis
CTAATGGGAGTCACACCAGAGTTCAAGCCCAGGTGGACCCAGTCATCTCTTCCAACCACGATACAAATGTCCACAATTAAAACCAAAACACTCCCACATGGCCCTCATCTTCTTCCATATAGACACTAATCATTACCTCTGGTAGCAGGTTTCCATGAGGGGCGCAGCCCACAACAGTGTCCAAAATAAGCTCCCTTTTTCCCTCATTTTCCTAAAGTCTGTGTGGCCTAGACACCCTTCCTGTTAACCAAGAGTGATCAAATAGGCATGCCATTAATGCTGCTTTGCTTCTCCAATTTGAGGCCTAATTACTGTGCGGTTTAGATTCTTTATGTGAATTGGAATCATGAGAAAACCCATGCACCTATAGGCTAGCCTCTACAGGGCTTTAAATATCTCATTTGACCCAAAGTATCACTATTCTCACTTAATGGAGGTCAGGAACTTTACATAGGAAGGCGAGAGACTTCATCTACAATATCTGCTCTTTTAGCCATTTTTGTATTGGATGCACACATGAGATATTTCTTTGGATCCATCTAGTGCTGAGAATCTAAGCCACAGCCTCACACAGTGCCAAGAGGCTGATTCAGACACATCCCTTTCCAAAGCAATTAAGCACAGAGCCACAGGTGATTCCCATTCATTTCAATTTGAGAACTCTTTCTTCAGGCTTCACAAAGGGGAGGCCTGAGGCAGAGACCTTCCTGACATTCAGGGCAATAAAACAATAGGTAAGCAAAAGGCACAAAGCAGGCTTTCTCCACTGAGACTTTACTGGTCATACTGATATCTGAGTTTTCTAAGAAGCTCGTCATTCCCTTCAGGTATCCAGTACATGTCCATGTCACAGAGCTTGGAGGTGGTACATATCTTGGACACCAAAGCATGAGCCTATTCTTTAGAGAGGCCAGAATTCAGGAAGAAAACAGGAACTTTGGAGGATAGCAGATGTTGCCCATCCATAAGTCAAGCAGCAGTCCATTCATAAATTGGGCAGTATGAAGGCTGGCAAGCTTTCTACTAGACAGGACACATCCATTGATGCATTCTCTCTTCTTATGTCTACAACCACGAACACCGTTTTATATACAGACATAAAAACACTCGCCTTGTCAAAGTACTTACCAGAAAGAGTTCACTCAATCCAAACAAACCGCCTTTGATACCTATTCTCAGAACAAGTGAAAACCACAAACCTACACCTACACCCATAAAGGCACCTCCTTTCCCTAAGTAATTCTGAGACTATTTGGAGTGTCCTCTGACTAGTGGGCCACAGTATGTTCCCTTTAAATGGCATGTTCTCTCTCAGATCTGTACTCCTTAGCCAACTCTGTAAAGTTGTCAGGAGCCAGCATTGAGCAACTACCTTTTTCTCAGGAAAGGCCCCTCTTCAGAGCTCTCTTGGCATTTTGCCATCCTCACATCAGTAGGAACCAAGAAAGACTGACTCTGTCTTTGGTAAATCCAAACAAGTGAGACCACTGAGACTGGGACTGGGACTGGCTCTGTGTGCCTGGCTTCCTGGATCCCAAGTTCAGATAGTTCCATCAACAAGGACGTGAGGTGAGGTCAATTCCTTCAGGAACTGAATGAGGTCACTGCCTTGGCAACCACTTTGTCCTAACATTTGCTTCCAAGGGTCCCATGAGATGCAGGCTGCCCCTACTACCTGTGACAGTTTCACAAGTTAGAATGGTATATCAACCATAGGCACCCGGGAACAACTCTCCAAACAGGCCTGGTTTGGTCCATCTTCTCTACATTAAAATTTGAGAGCCTGATTCAGACACAACCCTTCATACTGACCAGGTTGTTTTCCATGGAAGATGACTTTTGCTCTCTCAGGTCCTTCATAGGTGCCTACATCTTCTCCAGTGATCATATCTGCATGGATCTTTGAGGTTCTCAGCAGATGAACAATCCCCTACATTCCTGTATTGTAATACCAACTCTGTGCCTGCTCTTCTGTAAAGTTAGATTGAGGGAAGAGTGTATGGTTATGTTTAATAACATGTTTGATATGGGTTAGGAATTATTCTGCTGGATGAATAATGGTTTTGGGAACCTGAGATATTTATAAGAATATAGAGTTGGAATATTGTAATGGTCGGGCAGGCATAGGAGGAAGAGACCACCAAGAGACTGTCTCATGCAACAACAAAGGGTTTATTGAGGGTCCAGCATGCTGGGGCTCAGAGCTCACTTGAATAGAGCAGACAATCCTGAGAACAGCTTAAACAGAGCTTATATACTTTCCTTGGAGAGGGCAGGGAGGGAAATTTATTGATGCGTCAGGGAGAGTGGGCAGTTTGCTTTCAACGGGATGATGGAGTACATTCTGCAGTTTGGCAGTTGGGGACAGCACATTCTGGGAACAAGATTAACAAACAGTTCTCAAGATTTCAACAGTGTTTTATTAAGCATACAGAAAAATAGGAAGTGACAAGTACCTATTTTATTAACTTTTTATTCCCCAATTCTTCTTCTGGTTACTTTTAGTCATGAAAGTGATCATTGAAGGGTGTCACATTTTATATCTCCTAGTGGGGTATATTGTTGTCTGATTACCATAAGTTTAAATTGTCCAATTTGAGCTTCGAGAAAGGAAACTACATGGTTGAGCCAACAGGGTCCTACAGTTAGCAATAATATGAGGATTATTAATGGACAGGCCTGGGCTGATGAAAGCATAGTTAACCAGAGGGACTGTGTGAACCAAGACTCAAACCACCCTTTTTGGGCCTCTCTCTCTCTCGTTGACACTCTTAAAGGCATTTTCTTAATATACTCATAGGTTCTTATACAACTCCAGTATGGTCGGCATAAAAACAACCTTCTTCCCTCAATGCAGCACAAAGTCCCCCTTCTCTCATGAAGAGAAGGTTTAACCCTCGCCTGTTCTGTAAAACAACTTCAGAGAGAGAGGTTAAACATTCCTGTAAAGCTGTGATGGAGGTTTTATTATCTTTAATTTTTGGTCTATTGCTGCTTCTAATTGGGTCATTTGTTGTGTCCCATGGACTAGGGTTCCTGTGCTCACTCCTGCAGCAACTCCTATTCCTAATAGGATGGCTAAAGTGAGAGATACAGGTTCCCGGTGGAAACAGGTTGTATGCCCTCCGATTTGATCTTTAAATGAACATGCATCATCCTAGAACACTCTGGGAAACATCTGCACCATTACATAATTAATCACATCTGTTGAACATTTCATGAAAACATAAACAATGTTTAAGTATATAGAATTATACTGTTGTAGGTACGGAAATGGAAAGGAATCTAAGATAGCACCGAAGACAGGGAAACAGCCCTATTTGGTTGCAAACGGATTTAGAGGGTATTGCTTCTGTTGTAATCAATTAATCTTCTGAACCCCAAGTTTAGGTAGTTTCAGAATTTGTACCCAACATGTAAGGGAAGGGGCTCAGAAGTTCACAGTCTGCAGAAGTTCACAAAAAGCAGTTTTTGTTTCTGTTATTTTTTCCTCTGTTCTCGGCAAGTTAACTTTTCAAGGACACTTGGGACAGGGAGAGCTTTTTTTTTTCTCTTTTTTTTCTCCCTGCCAGCTGTTACCATGGAGCCTAGTTGGTAACTTCTTTACTTAGAATTGTAGCCATCTCTGTGAATCCCCAGCTCAAGGCCAGAGGCCTTGTTCACTTATTTTGTGAAAAACTCGTAAGGGGGTGTCTAGCTTAGGAGTGCTGATTTTTCCAGCCACTGGCCAAGTAGAACAGGGCGACATGAAAACACGGAATTTATCTACATTGAATTCTTTTATAGGGACTCTTTTGCTGAAAGTCCTAAAGTCAGCAATGGTGAAGACTTCTGGAGAAGGTCATATAAGTCTTTTCTGTGGGCCTGGTAAAGAGGGGCAAGACGTGGAAAGCAAGGCTGAGAGCAGCTCCGTTTATCTGAGAATTAGGAAGGAGACATGTAAAAGAATATTGGGAAAGGGGTTTGTGAGTTTCCTGGCAACAAAAACTTGAGCAGTAGAACAGGTAGAGCAGAGGGGACGACAGGAGTGAGTATCCCAAAAAGCCTGTGAGGGACTTTAAATTCTTAGTCACCTGTTTTCAGTGATGACAAGGCAACTTTAAAGGTCACTTTCATTACATCTTGGATAGTGGTCTGAGGGATCTCCTCAGCTGGTTTGAGCTTTGGGTTAGCTGGTAAGAGGACCTGATGGGACCTGCTCTGGGCACTTACTGGAGAAAAGAGGACTGAGTGGGTGGAGGGGTACCTCAGTACCTGATAACTCAGCAAGGGCGCAATGGTCTGAGAACCGGCCGAGGTTTGGTTTTTTGATCTAGTAAATGGAGGGGAGAAATCAGGTTGCTGAGGTGGGAGTGAAAGCAGAGAGTCTGGAGCAGAAGGCTGAGGGTTAGGATCTATTGGAGAAGCATAGTTCAGGACGTGAGTGAAGGAGGGAAAAGGTCTTCACATAGGGGAATCTCCTTCCACCCTTTTGATCACTTGTAGAACTTAAAAATGTCATGCATAATTTGAGGATCTAGAGAGCCTTCTGGGGTCCATCAGTTTTGGTTGTCTAATTGGTAATATGGCCAATGCTGTGTACTGAATTTGATGGGGAGTTTGGGTTCCACCAGGCAGTCCCTGTATGCTAACATCCCCATGACTTACAGAAGAAGTTGGCTTTTTCCCCTCACAGCCGTGGCTCTTTGTGGCTTTGATAGTCTGCCATGCAAACATAGTAATCTGGGCTAGCCAACCTGCATCTTGCTCGCGTGTCCCTACATCCATAATGTTTGTTTCCATTATCGATGATACAGAAGGTATTTAATAGAATTTTAGTGGGATCCACTTTATCAGATATATCCCAATAGGAAAAACCTATAGCCGGCTGACAAATGTCTGGGTGGAGAGATGGCCACCAGGTCCCTATGGGGGCTGTAAGCGAGATAGACCATACTTCTTCTCTAGTAGGAAATGTGATCAGCCATCGCTGATGAACCACCTGATGAGGTTTAGGACTACTGGTGGCCAAGGGGAGAGTCTATAGCCTTATTCATATGGTGAATACACAATTTGAAAGGGTTACTAGTCATTTCCAGTTTCCAGCAAGAGTCTAGACAGAGCGCAGGCTTGAGATGAGAGGCATGGATCCAGGAATTGATTCCGTATACATTTACTGATGTAGGTGTTATAAGTAGTACCTGGTATGTTCCTTTCCATCGGGGTTCCAGGAATGAAACCTGATGTCTTCTTATGTAGATGAAGTCTCTTACATTATATTGAAGTGGAGTCCCCTTGTCCCCAGTTTGGTAGGCCGTGGCCAGCTGTTTGAACAGATATCAATGAGTTCTTTCAAGAGCTTTAAGTCTGTCAAGCTAGGGGGTGTGGAAGGGATCCTTAGGTCTTAGAGTTGGGGTTAGGTCCCTTACTGGAGGAAGGGCACCATAGAGAATTTCACAGGTGGTGAGGTTACACAAAGAAACAGAGGGAGTATTTCTTGCATGAAACAGTGCATAAGGCAGGAGCATAGTCCAATCTTTTATGCAGGTCTCTAAGATTAATTTCGTAAAGGTCTATTTAATGGTTCTATTTATTTTTTCTACCTGTCCTGAGTTCTGGGGTCTATAAGCATAATGTTACTACCAATTAATAACCAGGGTACTGGTTAACCTATTCTCAGAACATGAGACAAAACCAGAATCCCACACCCACACCCACAAAGGCACCTGCTTCCCCCAAGTACATCTGTGACTATCTGGAGTATTCTCTGACTGGTGGGTCATACTATGTTCCCCAAAAATAGCCTGTCTTATCTCAGATCTGGTCTTCGTGGCCAACTCTGTGAAGATTTCAGGAGCCAGCATGAGCCACTACCTGCTTTCTCAGGAAAGGCCCCTCTTCAGAGCTCTTCTGGCATTTGGCCATCCCCACATCAGTAGGTACCATGAAAGACTGACTCTGTCCCTGGTAAATCCAAAGAAGTGAGCCCACTAGGAGTAGGACTGGGACTGGCAATGGGTGCCTGGCTTCCTGGATCCCAAGTTCAGAGAGTTCCAACACCAAGGAAGTGACGTGAGGTCACTTCCTTCAGAAACTGAAAGAGGTCACTCCCTTGGCAACCACTTTGTCCTAACAGTTGCTTCCTATGGTCTCTTGAGATGGAGGATGCCCCTACTTCCTGTGACACTTTCACAAGTTAGAATGGTATATAAACCATAGGCACTCAGGAATAGCTCTCCACACAGGCCTGGTTTGATCCATCTTCTCTACATTAATAAGAGAGAGGCTGATTCAGATACAATCCTTTATCCTGACCAGGTTGTATGCCATGGAAGATGACTTTTGCTCTCTCAAGTCCTTCATAGCTGCCTACATCTTCTCCAGGAATGATTTCTGCATGGACCTTTGAGTTTCTAAGCAGGTGGAAGATCCCCTACATTCCTGTATTGTAAGACCAACACTGTCCCCGCTCTTCTGTAAAGTTAGATTGAGGGAACAGTGTATGTTAGGGTTAATAACATGTTCAATTTGGGTTAGGAATCATTCTTCGGGATGAATAATAGTATTGGGAAACTCTCTCAGATCTGGTCTCCTTGGCCAACTCAGTGAAGTTTTCAGGAGCCAGTGGTGAGACACTGCCTGCTTTCTCATGAATTGGCCCTCTTCAGAGCTCTCCTGGCATTTGGCCATCCTCACATCAGTAGGTACCAAGAAAGTCTGACTCTGTCCTTGGTAAATACAAACATGTGAGCCCACTGGGACTGGGACTGGGACTGACTCTGGGTGCCTGGCTTCTTGGATCCCCAGTTCAGAGAGTTCCATCACCAAAGAAGTGAGGTAGGTCACTTCATTCAGAAACTGAATGAGGTCACTGCCTTGGCAAACACTTTGTCCTAAAAGTTGCTTCCTAGGTTCCCATGAGATGGAGCCTGCCCCTACTTACTGTGACACTTCAAGCTAAGAATTGTATATCAAAAATAGGCACCCGGGAACAGCTCTCCACACATGCCTGATTTGGTCCAACTACTCTACATTAAGAAGAGAGAGGCTGATTCTGACACATCCCTTCATTTTGACCTGGTTGTTTTCCATGGAAAATGAATTTTTCTCTCTCAGGTCCTCCATAGCTGTCAACGTCTTCTCCAGGGATCATTTCTGTAAGGACCTTTGAGGTTCTCAGCAGGTGGAAGATCCCTTACATTCCTGTATTGTAAGACAAACTGTGTCCCTACTCTTTTGTAAAGTTAGATTGATGGAAGAGTGTATGTTTAGGATTAATAACATATTCGATTTGAGTTAGGAATCATTCTGCAGGATGAATAATGGTATTGGGAATCTGCGATATTTACAAGAATAAATAGGTGAAATGTAAGTATGAAAACAGAAATCTAGGTAAGATTTGAAGCCCAGAAGGGAATTGGGCCTTTGATTGTGACACTTAGCTTTGAATTATGTTCTGCACAGATGTCTCAGATAAATCGATATAAAATGGCATAGGACCTTGTACCTTGGATGATTGAATGTCGAAGAGAATATCCAGTCAAAAGGGGACAGTAGGTGGATTAGGAAGATAGTAAGTTTAGAAAAAAGAGTGAGTATAGGAATTGGACCAAAAGTTCTTTAGCAACAGGGTTTCGGTTAGTGAGTGAATGTCAATGTCAGCACATGTGAAGAATGAGTCACAATGATGAACTGGGGAAAATATGTAGGAAAGCAGATATCTATAGAGACATTATGAAATCAGACAAAGTATAAAGTGAGTGATAGTATTAGATATTTTCAGCAGGGTTGAATTTGAATATATAATCTTAGGAAGAAACAAATATGTAATCATTAATAGGATTGACATTTGAGAGCATTAGCCAAATTGGACATGGATTTTTTTAGTAATCCATGTTTACATTCCATTTAGTCTTTGGTACAATCATAAGTGTGAACTTTGCATTTTGTGTCCAGAATATTACTGTGATAAAATGTATATGTAGATCAGTTGACAGAGTATTTCTTCCACCATTTCTGGGAGCAATATTTTGAAGACATATAAATTAATATTGGGGGTACAAAGAGGTGTACCCTGTGTCTATGTATGTAGAGATAATGCATGAAGAGACCATACTGTGAATAAATAATATAACTGATTACACTTTAAATAATCGATTGAATTTATATCTAAAAATATGCAGAAAATCTTATATTGATATACAATCATTAATTCCAACCAATTATACATATAATGGTAATATTAGTTTAATGGTTTATCAAGACGGGTGTGTGAGATTTGCTTCAAAGCGATAATGGAAATTGAAAATAATGTGTTTGGAAAGAAGTCTCATGAAACGAGCAGTCAAGAAACATTAAGGAATACATGTGTTCTGAATCAGGAAGTGATTGAAAGTGAAACAAATGCCTATCAATTTGATAAATTGTGGATGAAGTATTTATCCTATGATGTGCATTAACTGAAGAAATAGTAATGTACCAGAGTTGAATAAAAATGAACGTCAAAATACACTTCATGTCCCATAGGAATCTATACGCATTGATGTTAAACTGGGTGAGTTACTGTAGAAATATTAGGATTTGTGTGCACCATTCATTGAAGTTTGTTTTCAGTACTAGGAAACAAATATGTATTTCAGGTGGATGAATATTTCTGATAATAATCTTGTGAAAAGTTGATCATAAATCCACATATATGAATATGAATGAATTTAGGGAGTTTATAATAAGACACATATATTTCATATTTTGAAAAATCTGGAGAGTATATATATATAAAACACACAAACACACAGACATTAAAAAGTAGCAATATATATGGCAATCTAAATTAATCATGAAATTTATATCATCCACAGATTCAAAAATATTCATTTTACTGAACATGGGTTTATGTATAATGTTGTTCAACTAGAAAGCTCACCCATAGGTTGAATTTTCAGTTCCAACAGCGTTTAGAATGAGTGATCTATTCTCACAAATTGTATCTGCCAATTCATCCACCTAACAAGAATGTACGTGTGGTACCAGGTAGGATTTGATATGTGCATATAAAAATACATGTGCTGAATAGGCTACAGAGAAAGGGAGACAGGAATTCAAATATTTGTTAACTTTCAAAACACATGGAGAACTATTTAAATTGAAAATTTGCTAGATTTATAACTCCTACACTGCATAATGCAAAAGGCAAGTCCAACTATGCACCATGCCTCCTCTGAACTGCTTGTATTTCTATTTTGTTGGGGTAATTTATCTCCATCATATTTGCATTAGTAGTCAGAGTCCAGTAGGGTAGGTTTTAGTGTCAGGGATTAAGTATTTCGAATGAAAAATTAGATAATGAATCCAATGTGTATGCAAAAAATCTTCCCATTCTCATCCAGAACAATGCCTTGACATTACATTCGCCCCAAGTAATACACAATTAGAGGAGAAGAGTTAGAAAATCTGTGAATACATATCTGGAATGGAAAATGCTCAGGACTTCACAAGCTTGGATGTGGAAGGGGAGTTTCCAAAAGTAAGGGACAGGGTTGATAGACCCAACCTGATCATTTATTAAAATTGGGAGCCCACTTGCCAGAAAGCCATGAAAAGATAATTTTGGCTTTATTATAAATTACTGCAAATTCTGAACCTGCTTGGAATGTTTGCCCATGCCTTAAACTCACCCATGCCTGGCTCTCTGACCAGATTGCAGCCCTCTCTGAAACTTTAGTGACACCTCATAAATATTTTCTTTCCCTGGCCAGACAACGAGTCTCTGAGGCTCTAATGGTCCTCATAATTTCTGATGTTGGGGTGAGCTTAAAAAAAAATGTAAACTACCGTTAGTATGATGCTTGTTAAAGTTCTGTTATCTGTAACCCCCTTTTTGTGCATCTTTCTGGGCTATATAGCTGGGCTATAGGAAAGGTGGGTTTGCTGTCTTGCTCCCGCCATTTTGGGAGGGAGAGGTAGCCTTTCCCTTTGAAATAATTAGCTTGCCTTAATTTGATTTTACTAGGAGTCAGTGGTCTTTACATGCGTTCCTGGTCTAATATTTTGGAGTTCCCCAGTGAGATGACCCTGCCGGACAAGATCACAAGACCAGACTGCTGTAAATTCTGAAGATGGCCTTCCTTCCAGGGCTCCAAGCTTGAGAGCAACTCTAGGGTTTGTGCAACTTGAGATGGTCCAAGGCCTTGGAGTTAGCCTTCAGTTCAGGGAGCACTGCAGTGAACCACCGCATTAAAACTATTAGCAAGCACCTGGTGGAGGAGGCATCCATAGGTAATTGGTGCCTTTATAACATCTGATATCCGGTTAAGGGAGATCTCTTCTGATGACAGAGAGGTGGACTGAGGAGGCTCACATATACTCCTGTCTGGGACAGTAACAAGAATCATTCTGTCATCTGTTGTGTTCTCTAGGGAATTCATCTGGAAGGGTAGAGAGGTGCCAACGGGCACGCATGCGCTCCTACGGGGATTTAGGAAGACATTGCATTGCTCCTCTGTTTTCCTGTTTCGGCGCCGGATTTCTGGTTTTTTTTTTTTTTTTTTGTTGTTGTTGTTTTGTTCTGTCTTCTATATGTTTTTTGTTTGTTTGTTTTTGTGCATTTTGTTGTGTGATTTCTGTGGTGAAAACTTAAGGATATCGGACATGAAAATAAAGCAAGTAAGCCTGACACCCTTTGGACTGAGTTTAAAGGAACTGCAATGAACTTTACACCCGTTTGTTAAGCAGTATGAGAGAAGCCCCTCGCTGGCTGCCTGGAGCACACTCACTGCAGAGGGCAGTGCCTGCGGGGGACCTAAGAACTGAGTATCTCCCAGGTTAATAAGTGAAACTCCTTTAAAATCCCTTGTCCCTCCAGATAAAGAGAGTCACAACCTTTTGGCAGAGTCCCTGTGTTTATCTTTGTTAGCAAAGCAATAAACCTTCGTTTTTCTTTTTCTCAAAACCCTGTCCTCATTTTTAAATTGGCATTAATTGGCTTCAAGTTCAGGAACCCAACTTTAAGTTACAAATTTTGATAACCCACCCGCACCCTGGAACTTTTTGAGAGCTGACTACAGAAATGTTAGGAGATGGAGCATGCTTGTGGTGGAACTGAACCAGAGGAGCAAATCCTGTAAGTAAAAGGAGGGACTGAGGGACTCCCAGCAGCTGCTGAAGCCTTATTTTTTCAGAGAATTCCCTAGGTCTTTCCCTGCAATTTAACAATAATGCCACCTCTGTCATCTTAAAAAAGAGGGAAAAAAAGGGGACACTAAATGCAGGAAAGTCACTATGGAGACCCTTGATTTTACATTTCAGGATGCTCCTCTGTGAAAACATCTGGTCCCCTTGTGGGGACATCTGTGGTGCAACTGGTGTAGGAGATTTTTCTCTTATCTGCTCTGTTTTAAAGGCTTCTGTCTGTCAGTCATAGTCTGAAGCTCCTTTCTGTCTGTCGTGTGTATTTGTTTCTGGCACTTTAAGACATGTGCAATAATGTGTTGATATTATATATTGTTTCTTGGGAATGATTTTACCTGAATGTGTGTCTAAATGATGATGTTTTATTGTAACAATCTGGTAGCTTATTGGGTTTTTGAAGCATTGCAGAATCTTGCCGTTAAAAGTCAGATTCAGATAATTGTTTAGTTTATGATTTCAGATAATTCATGCCAGAGAACTTAAATACTTAGGATGGAAAACTAAAGAACTCTACTTCCAAGTTGGCAAGAAATTTTCCAATCATTCAGTCTTTTTTTTTTCACCAATTTTTAATTGGGTAGCCTGGGAAAATGTCACTGTGTGTACCAGTGCATTAATTTGGACAAGGATAGTAAATCATAGTATGGTATCTGTTGACAACACAAGATGTAAAGATATAAAATTTTGTAAATTTTGTCTTAAACTTGTATCAAAATTTTCAACATCCTATCTGGAAAATTATGGTTAAAATGCGTTAGGCCTGAGGTGTCTGCTCAGAATAGCAGTTTTTTCCTGCTCCTTCCAGACCTCAGCCAGGACTTAGATTGAAATGCAAATGAAAGAAGCCTGCAAGATCAGTAGGAGACTGATATGAGGCTTAAGGAAAAAAAAAAGTAAATAGTATGGTATTTACTAATTACTGGTCAGTTATTTTTTCTAGGACTCTTATTTTTTTCCTTAGATCCTTTAATTTTTCTAACTCATAATTTTGATCCTACAGACCTAGGTTAATGTTTTTCTGATCTGTTCTATCTTTGACCAACTGTGGAGTTTTTAAAACATGGCAATGGAGATTTCACCTGCTAAAAGCTACAAGGCCTTTACTATTATTATGTGTGCACACTTTTGTTATTTGTTGTATGTCTATATATATATATATATATATATATATATATATATATATATATATATATATATTCTTAATCATATATATGATACAGAAATTAACATATATAAGAAGCGCTCATAATAAAAAAAAGCACTCATAAAAACAAATTTTAAGGGATGCCCTCTCTCACCACTTCGGTTCAACATAGTTCTCGAATCACTGGCCAGAGCAATTAGACAGACGAAGAAATTAAAGGCATAAAAATAGGAAAAGAACTCAAATTATCACTATTTGCAGATGACATGATTCTATACCTAGCAGACCCAAAAGGGTCTACAAAGAAACTACTAGAGCTAATAAATGAATTCAGCAAAGTGGCAGGATATAATATCAACACACATAAATCAAAGACATTCCTGTATATCAGCCACAAATCCTCTGAAATGGAAATGAGGACAACCAACCCATTCACAATATCCTCAAATAAAAAAAAATACTTGGGAATCAACCTAACAAAAGAGGTGAAAGACTTATACAATGAAAACTACAGAAACCTAAAGAGAGAAATAGAAGAAGATCTTAGAAGATGGAAAAATATACCCTGTTCATGGATAGGTAGAACTAACATCATCAAAATGGCGATATTACCAAAAGTTCTCTATAGGTTTAATGCAATGCCAATCAAAATCCCAACGGCATTTCTTGTAGAAATAGAGAAAGCAATCATGAAATTCATATGGAAAAATAAAAGACCCAGAATAGCAAAAACAATGCTAAGCAGGAAGTGTGAATCAGGCGGGATAGCTATACCAGACTTCAAACTATACTACAGAGCAATAGTAACAAAAACAGCAGGGTACTGGTACCAAAACAGGTGGGTGGACCAATGGTACAGAATAGAGGACACAGACACCAATCCACAAAACTACAACTATCTTATATTCGATAAAGGGGCTAAAAGCATGCAATTGAAGAAGGATAGCATCTTCAACAAATGGTGTTGGGAAAACTGGAAATCCATATGCAACAAAATGAAACTGAATCCCTTTCTCTTGCCATGCACAAAAGTTAACTCAAAGTGGATCAAGGAACTTGATATCAAATCAGAGACATGGCGTCTGATAGAAGAAAAAGTTGGCTATGATCTACATACTGTGGGGTTGGGCTCCAAATTCGTCAATAGGACACCCATAGCACAAGTGTTAATAACTAGAATCAACAAATGGGACTTACTCAAACTAAAAAGTTTTTTCTCAGCAAAAGAAAGAATAAGAGAGGTAAATAGGGATCCTACGTCCTGGGAACAAATCTTTACTCCTCACACTTCACACAGAGCCCTAATATCCAGAATATAAAAAGAACTCAAAAAATTAGACAATAAGATAACAAATAACCCAATCAACAAATGGGCCAAGGGCCTGAATAGAAATTTCTCAGAGGAGGACATACAATCAATCAACAAGTATATGAAAAAATGCTCACCATCTCTAGCAGTCAGAGAAATGCAAATCAAAACCACCCTAAGATACCATCTCATTCAGTAAGATTAGCAGCCATTAGGAAGTCAAACAACAACAAGTGCTGGCGAGGATGTGGGGAAAAGGGTACTCTTGTACATTGCTGGTGGGACTGCAAATTGGTGCAGCCAATTTGGAAAGCAGTATGGAGATTTCTTGGAAAGCTGGGAATAAAACCACCATTTGATCCAGCTATTCCCCTACTCGGTCTATTCCCTAAAGACCTAAAAAGAGCACACTATAGGGATACTGCTACATCCATGTTCATAGCAGCACAATTCACAATAGCAAGACTGTGGAAGCAACCTAGATGCCATTCAATAGACGAATGGATAAAAAATCTGTGGCATTTTTACACAATGGAGTATTACTCTGCATTAAGAAATGACAAAATCATAGAATTTGGAGAGAAATGGATGACATTAGAGCAGATTATGCTAAGTGAAGCTAGCCAATCCCTCAAAAACAAATGCCAAATGTCTTCTTTGATATAAGGAGAGTAACTAAGAACAGAGTAGGGACGAAGAGCATGAGAAGAAGATTAACATTAAACAGGGATGAGAGGTGGGTGGGAAAGGGAGAGAGAAGGGAAATTTCCTGTAAATGGAAGAAGACCCTCAGGGGTATACAAAATTACATACAAGAGGAAGTGAGGGGAAAGGAGGAAAAATATGAGGGGGGAGAAATGAATTACAGTAGAGGGGGTAGAGAGAGAAGAGGGGAGGGGATGGGGGAGTGGGGATAGTAGAGGATAGGAAAGGCAGCAGAATACAACAGACACCAGAATGGCAATATGTAAATCAATGGTTGTGCAACTGATGTGATTCTGCAATCTGTATATGGGGTAAAAACGGGAGTTCATATCCCACTTGAATCAAGTGTGAAATATAATATATCAAGAACTATGTAATGTTTTGAACAACCTACAATAAAAATTAATTTAAAAAAAGTGGATCCAAAGATCTTTAATTCACGTGATTAAAATTGTTCAATTTAAATTGGATAAACAGATAAAAATAAATGTTTTTAAATTTAAGCTTACAAGTTTTTATAGGTGTTCAAAAATCTAGTAAAATATTAATATCTACAAAATGTCTAAAATGCCTTGATTCTAGGACTTTTCCTTCAACAAAAAAATGGTTTACACTGTTCAATACATTTGTCTAATATTTTAATAAATAAGTAAAGTAAATTTGATGTGGAATTTCTCATTCTTGAGTACATTTGTTAGATACCCGATTGATTTACTAAGGTCTGTATCAGATTGTAAAAATCAGTCATGTGTTAAAGAGACAAAAATTTCTGAAAACATAAGTTTACCCATAATATTGTGTTTATTAAGTTTTATTTTTTCTAGAGCAAGCAACCATAAAAATTAAACAACTGATTAAATAAGAACTGTTATTTTAGAGCACTCTACTGCCATTTCTTTAAAAGCTAAACTTGGTTAATCTAGAAATATCAATGTAATATTGATGCTATTAATGTGCTCATATCTTCCAGGTATACAAGTCTGTAAGTTAGAAACATTTAAAGAGCATTATATCAAGCTGGTATTCTGAAGTTGTATGGTAAAAAAAATGTACTGGGGATTTATTTACCTGTTATCAATAAGATATGTAAAGTTTTATGTTACTTTTTTCATTGGGGAACAATTTAAATGTATTTTTAAGTTAATCAGAGCCTAATATATGTAAAGGTTAAAATCTTTCAGCCTTTCTTTAATCCATGTTTTAAATGTGATGTCATATGATGTTAGATAATGTTCATGTGACCTCAAACAATTAATGTAAACTTTGTAAAATGATATTTAAAAAACAATGTCAGCTTTAGAACTAAAACACTTAATATTTATAAAGAGGCCTGCCTTACCTGAGATAAGGCTCTGTGTCCCATCTTACTACATGTGAGAATGACTACAAAAGGAGTAGGTCAGATTTTATTTCATTTAAAGTTATGTTCAAAAGTTCTTTTGTTTTTCTGTGAAGATTACTAGGATCTCAAACAGGGCATATAATGTATAACTCAGCCAAAAAATTCAGGGTATCTATTACAGAAACTAAGTATTTTTACTCTTGTTAAAAAATTTTATTTTTAATTTGCTTATAAGTGATCTAAAGATTCCCTGTTAGTCTTTTACAGAAGTGTTGCTTTAATAACACAACATGGGTTAATTTAAGATAATAAGTCATCACCTACAAGACAGACAGAATAATACATATCCCAATTAATGAAAAGATAAATAATAATTAAGTTATAGATATTAAAGCCCAGTACTCTCAATATAAGGCTGTTAAAATTTATTTGCTGGATGTTTAAGATTAGGATTTAAAATTAAAGTTAAATGAATCGGCCAAGAAAACAAATATTAATATTTTAAGGTATACACTTTATGTTAGCCTCCCAAAATAAGTAAGACTGGAGGTTACAAAGAAGGATTCTCAGACAGGAATGCCTGATAACTATAAAAAGAGACTATTAAGAGGAGCTGCTAGAGGCAGAAAATTTATTTTAGGGCCTACAGATATTCCTAACCTAAAGAGGTAGGCTTGGTGTTTGCTAGTACGATTATCCAGCCCTGAGTAACAGAATTAAAGGTTTCTCTATTAGACACAGAGGTCATACTAGAAAAAGGATTTTGCAAGATCAGATGACATTAAATTAATAAACTGTATCTTATGGGGAGGGACAACTGTAAAACAAAAAAATTAAATATTAAGTTGACAGTCCTGATAACTGAGGATATTAAAGAATGGTGAGGGAACTTCTATACGGTGACATGTTCCAGCTGCTGCAACATTTATTCATTACTCATGGTTTTTGTTACTCTCATAGAAGAACCCATTCCCAGATGACTTTACAACCTGTTCTTCCCCAACCAGACTTCAAACCAAGCTGAAATCTAAAAGGCAACTCATGTCCCTCAACTAAATTCTAAAAGGCAACTCATGTCCCTCATGCCATGACCCTTACGTCACCCTCTCTCAGCGCAGAAGAATCCAAAATGCGTGAGGCCTCCCTTCTTACAACAATGGAGCCAAAAATAAATAGACTATCAATATACGTAATTAATTAAGTCAGGTAAAATCAGGGAGACCCGTTTTGGGTGAGTTCTAGAAATTTGGAGACTGTTACCTGAGGGATTTAAATTTCCTCAGTGCACTTCCCTTAATCTATCAAAGATTTGAAAGGAACACATAAGAAAAGGGGGGAATGATAGGCCCAACCTGATCTTTTATTAAAATTGGGAGCCATCTTGCCACAAAGCCATGATAAGATAATTTTGGCTTTACTATAAATTACTGCAAATTCTGAACCTGCTTGGAATGCCTGCCCATGCCTTGAACTCACCCATGTCTGGCTCTCTTACCAGATAGCAGCACTCTGTGAAACATTAGCGACAAATCATAAATATTGGCCTTCCCTGGACAGACAATGACCATCTCTGAGGGTCTAATGGTCCTCACAAATTCTGATGTTGGGGCCAGCAAAAAAAAAAAAAAAAAAAATATATATATATATATATATATATATATATATATATATATATATATATATATAAACTACCATTAGTGTGATGCTTGTCCGAGTTCTGTTATCTCTAACCCCCCTTTTGTGTAACTTTCTGGGCTTTAAAGCTGGGCTGTAGGTAAGTTGGGGTTGCTGTCTTGTTCTGGCCGTTTTGGGAGGGAGAGTTAGCCTGGCTGGTGAAAATAATAAGCTTAGTTTAATTTGATTTTAATTGGAGTCAGTGGTCTTTTCTTGCATCCTTGTCTAACAGGTAAACACTCCACAAACATGGAGCTCTGCTGGCCTAACGACTTTTTGAGAAACTGCCTCTGAGGTTGGGCACTTGAAATATATGTTGTTTTCAGGAGCTTTAGCTTCCTTTGTTGTGAGACCATCAAAGCTGGCTCTGCATCTATGTGACCTGAAGAAATTGGTTTCTTATTTTCCAATGAAAATGAGGCAAAGTGCTGAATTCTCTCTTTGTAGGTAAACTGTGGCCACTGAAGGCTAAGTGTCTCCCTGTGTGGACTGTGTACCCATTTAGTCATCCTCCACTATTCATGGTGTTTCTTGCTGCTGCACTGGGAGTTTGGTATTTGCTCTACGAAATACAAGAAGTTCAACTGGGACACAGTGCTGAAGGTAGTTCTGTCACGTGTGGTCGGTCAGAGTCTGCAGGAGAATGCACCAACCAGGATTCTATCCCACATAGCTTGCCCACTTGAAGATAGCAACCTGATTTGGAACATTGCCCTGAAACCTCTCCATATAACAAGATGCCTTTACATATAAGGGTCTGCTGGCTGCACCATGTCAGTCAAAAGCCATTTGGAAGTCAATGGTAGATCCATATGGCCCCAACACAAATGTTTTATCCCACACCTGCACACCACAGTTCTGGGCCCAATACTCAGCAGGCTCCAACATACTGGCATTTCAGTTCTACACCATTTTCATGAAACCCAGTCAATCAAACCACTGTCTGGAACACTCCTGATCAGCAACAGGACATCCAAATGTTCTCCTCTGACACCTGGTTATGGGAATTTCAAAAATTTCTTGGTATTTATCTAGCATTTTTCACGGATGAAGTTGGAGGCACTGTAGGTTTCAATTCTTTCAAGAACCATTAAATGGTATGGAAGCTCATTTCAATGAAAGCTCTGGAGAATTCTCACAGTCAAGGCTTCCCAAAGAGTGGCCAAAATATCACATGAACCCAGGCCCATTGAGGTCTAGAGTGTGAGGTCCATGTTTGTTTTGAATCTCATCTATGGCTGCCAAGTCTTTCATAATAAAATCATGTGATATCCTGGCTGAGATTCCCGATGCTCTGTGGAAAGCCACCCTGGGACTTGATCTCAGTTTCCAAGGGGGACTCTAATGCGTGGCCTCCTAAAATCCCAAGAGAACTCATGGCAATATTTCTCTGAGGTCAGTTTCAGAACTCAGTCTGTAAGGGGAATCACACCAGACTTCAAGCCCAGGTGGACCCATTCATCTATTTCAACCACCACACAAATGACCACAATTAAAACCAAAACACTCCCACATGGCCCTCATCTTCTTCCATATAGACACTCATCATAACCTCTGGCTGGGGTTTTCCATGAGGGGCAAAGCTCACGACAGTGTCCAAAATAAGCTCCCTTACCCCTCATTTGCCTAAAATCAGGGTGGCCTGAACACCCTTCCTGTGAACCAGTAGTGATCAAATATGCCTGCCATTTGTACTGCCCAGCTTCTCCAATATGAGGCCTACTGACTGTTTGGTATAGATTTTTTATGTGAATTGGAGTCATGAGAAAACCCAAGCAATTACGGGCTAGCCTCTGCAGGGTTTTGAAGAACTCATTTGACCCAATGGATCCCTCTTCTCACTTGATGTAGGTCAGAAACCTTACAGAGGAAGGTGAGGGACTTCAACCACAATGACTGCCCTTTTGGCCATTTTGGTTTTGGAAGCACAAAAGGAATCTTTCTTTAGATCCATCAGGTGCTGAGAATCTAAGCCACAGCCTCACACAGGGCCAAGAGGCTGATTCAGACACATCCCTTTTGGAAGAAATTAAGCAAAGAGCCACAGGTGATGCCCATTCATTTCCATTTGAAAACTGTTTTCTTCAGGCTTCACAAAGTGTTGGCCTGAGGCAAAGACCTTCCTGACATTCAGGGCAACAGAACATTATGTAAGAAAAGGCCCAAAGCAGGGTTTCTCCACTGAGATTTTACTGGTCACACTGATATCTGAGTTTTCTGAGATGCTCGCCATTCCCTTCAGCTATCCAGTACATGGCCATGTCACAGAGCTTGGAGGTGGTACATATCTTGGACTCAAAACCATGAGCCTGTTGTGGAGAGTGGCCAGAATTCAGGAAGAGTACAGGAACTTAGGAATATTGTAGGTGTTGCCCATCCATAAGGCAAGCCACAGTCCTTTCATAAATTGGGCAGGATGAATGCTGTTAAACTTTCTCCTGGAGAGGACAAATCCATTGATGCATTATCTTTTCTAATGTCTACAACCAGAGATACAGTGGGATGCACAGATATAGAAACACTTGCCTTGTCAAACAACTTACTAGAAACAGTCCACTCAATACCAAACAAATAGCCTTTCCTACCTATCACGCCTTTCCTACTGTATCAACATACACTAGTTATTCATCACCCCCTCCCCCGGTTATTTTGCTGCAGTGGGACTGCTGCAGATGGTGGCCCGTACAGGGAGCCCTGGGACACTTGGGGGTAAATGACGAATAAAAGCTGCCCATCCATAGATAGGATGGGAGCAAATCTGCTCATCCCTAGGCAGATAGGGGGAGAGGAAAAACGGTCATTTCAAAAAATGGAGAAGATTGATACAGAATGATTGTGTCTTGTTTTATCTCAGTGTATTGTATTGTATTTGTGATGAAAATAAGGAAGGGGTGAGAAGTAAATTGATAATGGAAAGAGGCACCCCAGTGGAAACAAGAGCAATTAGGGCATGTGTTGATGGAAGCCCAAGAAGTCTAATCAGAAAGAAAAAGAAAGTTAAGAAGAAGAAGGATTATCAGGAAAAAAGTTTCAGCAAAAGGCTGTTACTGAATACTTTTCGTTTCCGGAGTGTGTGTGAATAGGCGCCTCGGCTGCCACATGCTCAAGCCAGTCACTGTGCAGCAAGGGCTTTTCAAGCAGTGGCAGCCGGCAATTCCCCGCCCCCAGCCTGGGGAGCGGGGCCCCATGGCAGTTTGAGTCCTGGAAACTCCCCAGGGCCATCTGTGGCTGCCCAGGATGCTACAGCCAGCCATAGATGCTACTGGCTCCCTGATGTTTGGTCATTTTCAATGCCAATAACTAAGCTACAATGGTTCTCCCACACCCGGAAGATAATAAATAATAAGCACTATTAAGGCTTTTTTCAAATGTAAAAAACCTTGAGATAATGTACTAAATTTTTCAGAAGGTTGTTTTCTTAGCACCTGGTGGAATACTATAGGATTTTCTTTAGCCAGTGGTAGGAGTTCCTGCCTTCATCCCAGTGCCGGTGAGGACAAGAGTGGAAGAATTTCCAGTGTTGCTGAAAACCGGAGGAGACTTCGGCTGAGAAACGGAGGAGACTTTGGATCAAGCTAGCTGCCTTCAGAACTTTCCTGGGCTGTGATTTAAGCTAGCTGCCTGCAGAACATACCTGGACTGTGGTTTACCTGAACTGTGAGTTAATCTATTGAGACACTGCTTTACCTGGACTGAGACAACAAACTGTAATCTATAACAAATTTTAACTCGGTGTCTTTGCTAACAGTGTCATTGCTGGTATTATTTCTCCAAGTGCTTCATCAATTGGCTTGTATTGTGACATTTTGTATCCTCCCTTTCTGTTTGTAGCAGGTTATTTATGGTGTTTCTGTAAAAACCACTGTGGTCTTTATTTAAATTAAATAAAAGGGGGAAATGTTAGAGTCTGTAAACATGTCAAAATAACACCTGGCATTTTGCCAGGGGAATGTTAGAGTGTGTAAACAAGTCTGGATGATGCCTGGCAAAATGCCAGAGGGAGTGGTTTGAGATGTAACAAAAGCGAGCCATTAAGTGTGGAGATTCCTGATTGGTTGACTGCAGTATCTAGTTTATGTTAATTAGATAAGCTGGGTGGAATGTATAAATACCTCTATTGTCCTACAATAAATGGCTTCCACTCCTGCTATATCAACATACACATGTTATTCATAACCCCCACCCCCCGGTTATTTTGCTCCAACTGGACCGCGGCAGTATCTGCCAAGTCAGAAACCTCTCAAGTATGAACATGTGATACCAGGTAGGATTCTATATGTGCATATAAAAATACATGTGCTGAATAGGCTACACAAAAAGGGAGAGAGGAATTCACATATTTGTTAACTTTAAAAACACATGGAGAACTATTTTAATCAAAAATTGACTAGATTTATAACTCCTACCCTATATAATGCAAAAGGCAAGTCCAACTATACAACATGACTCCTCTGAACTGCTTGTATTTCTATTTTGTTTGGGTTATTAATCTCCATCATATTAGGATTAGTAGTCAGAGTCTAGTAGGGTATGGGTTAGTGTCCAAAATAAGCTCCCTTGCCCCTCATTTGCCTAAAGTCATGGTGGCCTGGACACCCTGCATGTGAACCAGGAGTGATAAAATAGAACTGCAGTTAATACGGCTCTGCTTCTCCAATTTGAGGCCTACTGACTGTCAGGTAACGATTCTTTATGTGATTTGGAGTCATGAGAAAACACAACCACTTCTTCAGGGCATTGAAGAATTCATTTGAACCAAAGGATTCCTATTCTCACTTGATGTAGGTCAGAAACCTAACAAAGGAACGCAAGAGACTTCATTCACCATAACAGATCTTTTTGCCATTTTGGTTATGGATGCACACATGGGATCTTTCTTTAGATCCATGAGGTGCTGAGAATCTAAGCCACAACCGCACACAGGGCCAAGAGGCTGATTCAGACACATCCCTTTCCAAAGAAATTAAGCAAAGAGCCACAGGTGATGCCCTTTCATTTCCATTTGAAAACTGTTTTCTTCAGGCTTAACAAAGGGGTGGGCTGAGGGAAAGAACTTCCTGACATTCAGGGCAACAGAAATATAGGTAAGAGAATGGCCAAAGCAGGATTTCTCCACTGAGACTTTCCTGGTCACACTGATATCTGAGTTTTCTGTGATTCTCCCATTCCATTCAGCTGTCCAGTACATGGCCATGGCACAGAGCTTGGAGGTGGTATATATCTTGGACACAAAACCATGAGCCTATTCTGGAGAGTGGCCAGAATTCAGGAAGAAAACAGGAACTTAGGAAGATAGTAGGTGTTCCCCATCCATAAGACACACCACAGTCCATCCATCAGTTGAGCAGGATGAATGCTGGGAAGCTTTCTACTAGACAGGATACATCCATTGGTGCATTCTGTTTTTTAATGTCCAAAACCACGTACACAGTGGGATACACCGAACTAGAATCACTCACCTTGTCAAACGATTTACTAGAAACAGTCCATTCCAAACCAAACAAACCACCTTTCTTACCTATATTCAGAACATGAGACAAAACCACAAACTCACACCCACACCCACAAAGGCATCTCCTTCCCACAAGTAAGTCTCTGACTCTCCAGTGTGTCCTCTGTCTGTTGAGCCAAACTATGTTCCCCGAAATAGCCAGTCCTGTCTCAGTTCTGGTTGCCTTGGCCAACTCTGTGAAGTTGTCAGGATCCAGTGGTGAGCCACTACCTGCTTTCTCAGGAAAGACCCTCTTCATATCTGTCCTGGCATTTGGCCATTCTCTCAGCAGTATGTACCAAGAAAGACTGACTCTGTCCTTGGTAAATCCAAACAACTGAGCCCAGTGGGAGTGGGACTGGGACTGGCTCTGGGTGTCTGGCATCTTGGATCCCAATTTCAGAGAGTTCCAATACCAAGGAAGTGAGGTAGGACACTTCCTTCAAGAACTGAATGAGGTCACTCCCTTGGCAACCACTTTGTCCTAACAGTTGCTTCCAAGGGTCCCATGAGATAGAGGCTGCACCTACTTCCTGTGACACTTTCGCAAGTTAGAATGGTATATAAACCATAGGCACCCAGGAACATCTCTCAACAAAGGCCTGGTTTGGTCCACCTTCTCTACATTTAGAATAGAGAGACTGATTCAGACACGACCCTTCATCCTGACCAGGTGGTTTGCCATGCAAGGTGACTTTTGCTCTCTCAACTCCTTCATAGCTGCCTACATCTTCTCCAGGTATCATTTCTGCATGGACCTTTGAGGTTCTCAGCAGGTTTAAGATGACCTACTTTCCTGTATTGTAAAAACAATTCTGTCCCTGCTCTTCTGTAAACTTAGATTGAGGGAAGAGTGTATGGTTAGGGTTAATAAAAGGTTCGATTTGGGTTAAGAATCATTCTGCAGGATGAATAATTGTATTGGGAACCTGTAATATTTACAAGAATGTGAAAGTGAAATATTAGAATGAAAACAGAAATCTAGGTAAGATTTGAAGCCCAGAAGGGTATTGGGCCCTTGATTGGGATACTTAGCTTTGAATTATGTTCTGCAGAGATGTCTCAGATAAAACGATGTACAATGGCATAGGACCTTGTACCTTGGATGATGGAATGTCGAAGAGAACTGCTAGTCAAAAAGGGATACTCGGTATTATTTGAAAGATAGTCAGTAGGTTTAGAAAGCAGAGAGAGTATAGGATTTAAACCAAAAGTTCTTTAGCAATAGGGTTTCGGGTAGAGAGTGAATGAAAATGTGAGCACATGTGAAGAGTCAGTCACAATGATAAACTGTGGAAAATATGTAGGAAAGCAGATATTAATAGAGACATTAGTAAATCAGGCAAATGATAAAGTGATTGATAGGATTAGACATTTTCAACAGGCTTGAGGTAAAATATATAATCTTAGGAAGAAACAAATATGTAGTGACCAATAGGATTGACATTTGAGAGCGTTAGGCAACCTGGACATGGATGTTTTTAGTAATGCATACTCACTTTCCATTAAGGCTTTGGTAAAATCATAAGTGTGAACTTTGCTTTTTGTGTCCAGAAAATTACTGTGATAAAATGTATATGTAGATCAGATGACATAAGTATTTATTCCACCGTTTCTGGGAGCAATATTTTGAAGATATATAAATTAGTACTGGGGTTACAAATGGGTGTACCCTGTGTCTAGGAATATAGAGATAATGCATGAATAGACAAAACTTTGATTAAACAATGTAACAAGTTCTAAATTTAAATAATGGATTGAATTGATATCTGAAAATATACAGGAAATCTTATATTGATATGCAATCATTCAATCCAACCAGGTATCCATCTTATTTTAATATTAGGCTTATGGATTATCATAAAGAGTGTGTGAATTTTGTTTCAAAGGTGATTATGGATTTCAGAAATAATGAGTTTGGAAAGAAGTCTCATGAAGAGACCAGACAAGAAACCTGGAGGAATACAAGAGTTTTGAATAAGGAAGTTATTGAAAGCGAAACAAATGCCTATAAATTTGTGAACTTGTTAATGAAATATATATCCTATGATGTGCATAAACTGAAGAAATAATAATGTACCAGTTTTGTTAAAAAATGAACGTCAAAATACACATCATGTCCCATAGGAATCTACAAGCATTGATGTTAAACTGGGACAGTTACTGTAGAAATATTTGGATTTGTATGCACCATTCACTGAAGTTTGTTATTAGTACTAGGAAACAAATATGTATTTCAGGTGGATGAATATTTTTGAAAATAATCTTGTGAAAAGTTGATTATAAATCCACATACATGTACATGAATGAATTTAGGGAGTATATAATAAGACACATATGTTTCATATTTTCAAAAATCTGGAGAGTGTATATCTATCTATCTATCTATCTATCTATACACACACACACACACACACACACACTCAAACAGACATTAAAATGTAGCAATATATATATATATATATATATATATATATATATATATTATATATATATATATATATATATCATGAAATATATATAATCCACAGATCCAAAAATATTAATTTTACTAAACGTGGATTTATGTATAATGTTGTTCAACTAGGAAGTCACCCATAGTTTGAATTTTCACTTCCAACAGCATTCAGAGGAGTGATCTCTTCTGACAATTTGTATCTGCTAAGTCAGCAACCTCTCAAGAATGTACATGTGATACCAGGTAGGATTCTAAATGTGCATATAAAAATACATGTTCTGAATAGGCTACAGAGAAAGGGAGAGAGGAATTCACATGGTTGTGAACTTTAAAAACACATGGAGAACTGTTTCAATTAAAAATTGACTAAATTTATAACTCCTACCCTATATAATGCAAAAGGCAAGTACAACTATACAACATGAATCCTCAAAACTTCTTGTATTTCTATTCTGTTGGGGTTATTATTCTCCATCATGTTAGGATTACTAGTCAGAGTCTAGTAGGGTATGGGTTAGTGTCCAAAATAAGCTCCCTTGCCGCTCATTTGCCTAAAGTCATGGTGGCCTGGACACCCTGCATGTGAACCAGGAGTGATAAAATAAGACTGCAGTTAATACTGATCTGCTTCTCCAATTTGAGGCCTACTGACTGTCAGGTATAGATTCTTTATGTGAATTGGAGTCATAAGAAAACCCAAGCACTTCTTCAGGGCTTTCAAAAATTTATTTGAACAAAAGGATCCCTATTCTCACTTGATGTAGTTCAGGAACCTAACAAAGAAAGGCAAGAGACTTCATCCATCATAACTGATCTTTTTGAAATTTTGGTTTTGGATGCACACATCGGATCTTTCTTTAGATCCATCAGGGGCTGAGAATCTAAGCCACAACCGCACACAGGGCCAAAGGGTGATTCAGACACATCCCTTTGCAAAGAAATTAAGCAAAGAGCCACAGGTGATGCCCATTCATTTTCATTTGAAAACTCTTTTTTTCAGGCTTCACATGAGGGTGGCCTGAGGCAAAGAACTTCCTGACATTCAGGGAAACAGATACATAGTAAGAGAATGGCCCATAGCATTGTTTCTCCACTGAGACTTTCCTGGTCACACTGATATCTGAGTTTTCTGAGATTCTCCCATTCCCTTCAGCTGTCCAGTACATGGCCATTTAACAGAGCTTGAGGTGGTACATATCTTAAACACAAAACTATGTGCCTATTCGGGAGAGTGGCCAGAATTCAGGAAGAAAACAGGAACTTAGGCAGATAGTAGGTGTTGCCCATCCATGAGGCAAGCCGCAGTCCATTCATCAATTGGGCAGGATGAATGCTGCGAAGCTTTCTACTAGACAGAACACATCAACTGATGCATTCTCTTTTCTAATATCGACAACCACGGACACAGTGGGATACACAGACATAGAAAGACTCGTCTTGTCAAACGACTTACTAGAAACAGTTCACTACAATCCAATCAAACCACCTTTCTTTCGTATTCTCAGAACATGAGACAAAACCACAAACCCACACCCACACCCGCAAAGGCACCTCCTTCCCCAAAGTAGGTCTGTCATATCCGGAGTGTCCTCTGACTGGTGGGCCATACTATGTTCTCCCAAAATCGCCTGTCCTGTCTCAGATCTGCTCTACTTTGCCAACTCTGTGAAGTAGTCAGGAGCCAGCGGTGATCCACTACCTGCTTTATCAGGATAGGACCCTCTTCAGAGGTTTCCTGGCATTTGGCCATCCTCAAATCAGTAGGTACCAAGAAATATTGACTCTGCCCTTCGTAAATCCAAACAAGTTAGACCACTGGGACTTGGACGGGTTATGGCTCTGGGTGCCTGGCTTCCTGGATCCCAAGTTCAGAGACTTCCATCACCAAGGAAGTGAGGTGAAGTCACTTCCTTGAGGAACTGAATGAGGTCACTGCCTTGGAAACCACGTTGTCCTAACATTTGCCTCCAAGGTTCCCATGAGATGGAGGATGCCCCTACATCCTGTGACACTTTCACAAGTTCGAATCATATATCAAACATAGGGACCAGGGAACACCTCTCCACACAGGCATGGTTTGGTCTATCTTCTCTGTATTAAGAAGAATGAGGCTGATTCAGACACATTCCTTAATTCTACCAGGTTGTTTGCCATTAAGATGACTTTTGCTCTCTCAGGTCCTTCATCGCTGCCTACATCTTCTCCAGGGATCATTTCTGCATGTACCTTTGAGGTTCTCAGCAGGTGGAAGATCCCATGCATTCCTGTATTGTAAGACCAACACTGTCACTGCTCTTCTGTAAAGTTAGATTGAGGGAACAGTGTATGGTTAGGGTTAATAACATTTTCATTTTCGGTTAGGAACCATTCTGCTGGATGAATAATGTTATTGGAACCTGTGATATTTATTAGAATACAGACTTGAAATATATGTACATAAACAGAAATCTAAGTAAGATTTGAAGCCCAGAAATCATTGGGCCCTTGATTGGGATACCTATCATTGAATTACATTCTGCAAAAATGTCTCAGAGAAATCGATATACAATGGCATAAGACCTTGTAACTGGATGATTGAATGTCGAAGAGAACCTCCAGTCAAAAAGTGATAGTCGGTAGGTTTAGGAAGATAGTAGGTAGGTTTTAAGAAGAAGAGTGAATATAGGATTTGGACCAAAAGTTCTTTAGCAATAGGATTTCGATTGGAGTGTGAATGTAAGTTTCAGAACATGTGAAGATTTAGTCACAATGATGAACTGTTGAAAAGCAGATACCAATAGAGACATTACAAAAACAGGCAAAGTATAAAGTGAGTGAGAGGATTAGACATTTTCAACAGGGTTGAGTTTGAATATATAATCTTTGGAAGAAACTAATTTGTAGTTACCAATAGGATTTTCATTTGAGAGCATTAGGCAACCTGGACATGGATGTTTTTAGTAATCCATGTTCACTTTTCATTTAGCTTTGATACAATCATAAGTGTGACCTTTGCTTTTTGTGTCCAGAATATTTCAGTGATAAAATGCATATGTAGATCAGGTGACATGGGTATTTCTTCCAACATTTCTGGGAGCAATATTTTGAAGACGTATAAATTAGTGTTGGGGGTACAAAGAGGTGTACCCTGTGTCTATGAATATAGAGATAATGCATGAAAATACCACATTGTGAATAAATAATATAACTGGTTCCACTTTAAATAATGGATTGAATTGATATCTGAAACTAAGTAAGAAATCTTATATTGATATACAATCATTCATTCCAACCAGTTGTACATCTAATGGTAATATTAGGGTTATGGTTTATTATGAGGGGTGTGTGAGTTTTGCTTCAAATGTGATAATGGAAATCGAAAATAATGTGTTTGGAAAGAAGTTTCAAGAAAAGACCAGTCAGAAACGGAGGAATACATGTTTTCTGAAGCAGGAAGTGATTGAAAGTTAAATAAATGCCTATAAATTTGTGAACGTGTGGATGAAATATATATCCTATAATGTGCATAAACTCAAGAAATAGAAATGTACCAGTGTTGAATAAAAATATACTTCAAAGTACATATCACGTCCCATAGGAATCTACTTGCATTGATGTTAAACTGGGTCAGTTACTGTAGAAATACTAGGATTTTTTTTTTTTTGGTGTTATACTACAATTTATTTTAGCACTAGAATGCCACAGAATGTAGAGGAAAGAGCAATGGATTTTTAGTTATAGCACTAATAATCTAACATTTAATGACTCTTTTGGGGAGTCTAGAAATTACATAAGGCTATGTAACATATATTTTATTATTTAACATTCATAAATGCTTGGGATTTTAGTAATATTTCTAGATTTTTATTTTTTATTTTTTAAGTTGTTGATGGATCTTCATTTTGTTTATTTGTTTATGTGGTGCTGAGAATAGAACCAAGTTCCTCACACATACTAGGCAAACATGTTAACACTGAATCACAAACCCAGCCGCTCCACTTTTGTCTTAACATCGAACACGCCTCTCCCTCTTCTTTACTCACTTTCTTCCTCATTTTTCCCCTTCTCTCTCTTCCTTTTTCGTTTTTCCTCCATATCTATTTTTCTCTCATGGCATTACAAACAGTTGTATGCTATGAAATTTAAATTTGAGACTGTTTTTTATAGTCACTATTTTTTTTAAAAAAAATTAATAATTATAATCACCTGATAGATATATTACAATACATTTATTATACATATGTGTCTATATTCATGCATATGCATTACATACATTATGTATATATATATATATATATACATATATATTTAAAAGTACTTTGATTAGCCTGTTAGAAATAATATACACCAAGACTTTCTTAATTCTGAAGTCTTCCAGAATTAACATCTTACAATGAAAATCAAATAAACATATTTAAGAAAAAAGGTATCATTCTTTATTATCAATATTGATAATTTAATGTTTTTTATCACGTTACGCTGTAATATGGCATATTGTATCTTATGAATTAGAGAAATTTTATTTGAACAACCTATTATTTAAGGACCATATGCACTGACATTTTAAATGGCTTTCTTATGATTTCAATTTCTATCAATTATGTATTATTTGCCAAATACTTATTTTAGTACTTTTCATATTCATAATTGATATAAAGTGAATTGTTTAATTTTTCTGGTAATTAGTTACTTATTACAGTAGGGACATTATTAATAGTTCTAAATTTTTATAAGTAAATGGTACAAAGATATTTTCATGCAAAATTAAGAATAATTGCATGCTCTAAATGTTTGATTGTTGATACATATAATACAGAGCTTTTGATGAGTCTCTTCCCAGTAAAACATAAAATGCAAAGATATCGTTGGGTATGTATGTCCAAATAAAGATAATGAAAACAAAACATTATCAGCTAGAAACTATTAAATAAAAGATGAAAAGAACAATCCAACACATTGTACCAACTTATCAGATGAGGCAGTATTCTGAAAGAATAGCCTAAGACTAGACCTGGTCCATGACAAAATATTTACCAAAAAATGAAATATGAAAAATATAGGAAATGCTATGAATTTTTCATGAAGGTAGGTGGATTATCCTTTAATCTCAATTAAGTGTATTTTCAAAAGCCAGTTTTCTGGTAAAATAAATTTGTGATAGATACAACTACACAAAACAAAGTTTCTGCTTAGCAAAATGAATGCATCTCAACACTTTTTTAGCTGATTTCTTGCCACTCAATTTTAAACCTTTATTTATTTATTTAATTTTATTGATTGTTCAAAACATTACAAAACTCATGATATATTATCTTTCATACATTTGACTCAATTGGGTTATGAACTCCCATTTTTTCCCAAATACGAATTGTAGAAGCACATTGGTTACACATTCACATTTGTACATAATGGCATAATAGTGATGTTGTATTCTGCTACCTTTTCTATCCCCTACTATCCCCCCTCCCCTCCCCTCCCATCTTTCCTCTCTACCTCATCTGCTGTTGTTCAATTCTCTCCATTGTTTTCCCCCCATTTCCCCTCACAACCTCTTATATGTAATTTTGTGTAACATTGAGGGTCTCCTACCATTTCCATATGCTTTCCCTTCTCTCCCCCTTTCTATCCCCCCACTCGTCTTTGTCTAATGTTAATCTTTTTCTCATGCTCTTCCTCCCTGTTCTGTTCTTAGGCGCTCTCTTTATATCAAAGAAGACATTTGGCATTTTTTTTAAGGATTGGTTAGCTTAGCTTAGCATAATCTGCTCTAATGCCATCCATTTCCTTGCAAAGTCTATGATTTTGCCATTTTTTAGTGCTGAGTAATACTCCATTGTGTATAGATGCCACAGTTTTTTAACCATTCATCTATTGAAGGACATCTAGGTTGGTTCCACAGTCTAGCTATTGTGAATTGTGACGCTATGATCATTGATGTGGCAGTATCCCTATAGTACGCTCTGTTAAGACCCTCTAGTCCGAGAAGGGTGATAGCTGGGTCAAATGGTGCATTCATTCCCAGCTTTCCAAGAAATCTCCATACTGCTTTACAAATTGGCCTTATCAATTTTCAGTACCACCAGTAGTGTACAAGTGTACCCTTTTCTCCACATCCTCGCCAACACTTATTGTTGTTTGACTTCATAATGGCTGCTAATCTTACTGGAGTGAGATGGTATCTTAGGGTGGTTTTGATTTGCATTTCTCTGACTGATAGAGATGGTGAGCATTTTTTTATGTACTTGTTGATTGATTGTATGTCCTCCTCTCTGAAGTGTCTGTTCAGGTCCTTGGCCCATTTGTTGATTGGGTTATTTGTTATCTTATTGTTTAATTTTTTGAGTTCTTTGTATATTCTGGATATTAGGGCTCTATCTGAATTGTGAGGGGTAAAAAATTGTTCCCAGGATGTAGACTCTCTATTTACCTCTCTTATTGTTTCTCTTGCAGAGAAAAAACTTTTTAGTTTAAGTAAGTCCCATTTGTTTATTGTTGTTATTAACTCTTGGGCTATGGGTGTCCTATTAATGAATTTGGAGCCCGACCCCACAGTATGTAGATCATAGCCATCTTTTTCTTCTATCACATGCAGTGTCTCTGATTTCATCACTAGCTCCTTGATCCATTTTGAGTTAACTTTTGTGCATGGCGAGAGAAAGGGATTCAGTTTCATTTTGGTGCATATGGATTTCCAATTTTCCCAGCACCATTTGTTGAAGATGCTATCCATCTCCCAATATGCTTTTAGCCTCTTTATCATATATAAGAATGTTGTAATTTTGTGGATTGATTTCTGTGTCCTCTATTCTCTACCACTGATCCACCTGCCTGTTTTGGTACCAGTACCACGCTGCTTTTATAACTATTGCTTTGTAGTACAGTTTGAACTCTGGTATCGCTATACCTCCAGATTCAAATTCCTGCTTAGAATTGCTTTTGCTATTCTGGGTCTTTTGTTTTTCCATATGAATTTCATGATTGATTTATCATTTCTACAAGAAATGCCGTTGGGATTTTGATTGGCATCCATTTTAACCTGTAGAGAACTTTGGGTAATATCACCATTTTGATGATGTTAGTTCTGCCTATCCATGAACAGGGTACATTTTTCCATCTTCTAAGATCTTCTTCTATCTCTCTCTTTAGGGTTCTGTAGTTTTCATTATATAAATCTTTCACCTCTATTGTTAGGTTGATTTCCAAGTATCTTATTTTCTTTGAGGATATTGTGAATGGAGTGGTTTTCCTCCTTTCCATTTCAGAAGTTTTGCTCCTGATATACATAAATGCCTTTGATTTATGCGTGTTGATTTTATATCCTGCCACTTTGCTTAATTCATTTATTATCTCTAGCAGTTTCTTTGTAGACCCTTTTGGGTCTGTTATATATATTATCATGTCATCCACAAATAGTGATAATTTAAGTTCTTGTTTTCCTATTTTTATGCCTTTAATTTCTATTGTCTAATGGCTCTGGCTAGAATTTCAAGAACTAAATTGAATAGAAGTGGTGATAGAGGGCATCCCTGTCTTGTTCCAGATTTTAGAGGCAATCCCTTCAGTTTTTCTCCTTTTAGGATGATGCTAGCCTGAGGTTTAGCATATATAGCTTTTACAATGTTGAGGTAAGTTCCTGTTATCCCTAGTTTTTCTAGTGTTTTGAACATAAAGGGACGCTGTACTTTGTCAAATGTTTTTTTCTGCATCTATCGAGATGATCATATGGTTCTTGTCTTTAAGTCTATTGATGTGGTGAATAGTATTTATTGATTTCCGTATATTGAACCAGCCTTGCGTCCCAGGGGTGAATCCTACTTGATCATGGTGCACAATTTTTTTTGATATGCTTTTGTATTCGATTCATCAGGATTTTATTGAGAATTTTTGTATCCAAGTTCATTAGAGATATTGGTCTGTAGTTTTGTTTCTTTGAAGTGTCTTAGTCTGATTTCAAGATCAGGGTAATTTTGGCCTCATAGAATGAATTTGAAAGAGCTCCTTCTTTTTCTATTTCTTGAAAGAGCTTGAAAAGAATCAGTATTAATTCTTCTTTGAAGGTTTTGTAGAACTCCGCTGTTTACCCATCCGGTCCAGGGCTTTTTTTCGTTGGTTATCTTTTGATGGCTTCTTCTATTTCTTCCTTTGTCATTGGTCTGTTTAAATTGTGTGTGTCTTCCTGACTCAATCTGGGCAGATCGTATGACTTAAGAAATTTATTGATATCTTCACTATCTTCTATTTTATTGGAATATAGGGTTTCAAAATACTTTCTAATTATCTTCTATATTTCTGTAGTGTCTGTTGTGGTATTGCATTTTTCACCCCCTATGTTAATAATTTGAGTTCTCTCTCTTCTTCTCTTCGTTATCATGGCTAAGGGCCTGTCAATCTTATTTATTTTTTCAAAGAACCAACTTTTAGTTTATCAATTTTTTCAATGATTTTTTGTTTCAATTTCGTTGATTTCTGCTCTTATTTTAATGTCATCTACTACATTTGCTGTTGTTTTGCTCTTCCTTTTCTAGGTTTTTGAGGTGTAGTGTGAGTTCATTTATTTGTTGTTTTTTTTTTTCTTTTTTTGAGGAAAGAACTCCAAGAAATGAATTTTCCTCTTAAAACTGCTTTCATCGTGTCCCATAGATTACAGTAGGTTGTGTCTGTATGGTCATTTGTCTCTAAGAATTTTTTTGTCTCCTCCTTAATGTCTTCTGTAACCCATTGTTCATTCAGTAGAATATTGTTCATTTTCCATGTGATGTAGGATTTTTCCTTCCAACTTTTATCATTGATATCCAGTTTCATTTCATTATGATCTGATATGGTGCATGGTATTATCTCCACGCCTTTATATTTACTAAGAGTTGCCCTATGACCTAATATATGGTCTATCTTTGAGTAGGATCCATCTGCTGCTGATAAGAAGGTGTATCCACTTGATGATGGTTGATATATTCTATATATGTCGGTTAAGTCTAGATAATTGATTGTGCTGTTGAGTTCTATAGTTTCTTTATTCAGTTTTTGTCTAGAGGATGTGTCTAATGGTGAGAGCGGTCTGTTGACGTCACCTATAATTATTATGTTGTAGTCTATTTGACTCTTGAACTTGAGAAGAGTTTGTTTTATGAGTGTGGCAGCTCATTTGTTTGCTGCATACAAATTGGTAATTGTTATGTTATGTTGGTGGATGTTTCCTTTTAACGTTATATAGTGTCCTTCTTTATCCCTTTTGATTAACGTAGGTTTGAAGTTGATTGTATTTGATATGAGTTTGGCCACTCCTGCTTGCTTCCGTGTGCCCTGTGAGTGGTATGATTTTTCCCAACCTTTTACTTTCAGCCTGTGTATGTCTTTACCTATCATATGAGTCTCCTGAAGGCAGCATATTGTTGGATTTGTTTTTTTGATCCAGGTTACTACTCTATGTCTCTTGAATGGTGAGTTTAGGCCATTAACATTTAAGGTTACAATTGAAATATGATTTGTACATCCATTCATGTTAATTTATTTATTTATTTTAGTTTGGCTAGTTTTTACTTTTTGGTTATTTTCCTCCCCCTTTACTGAGATACCTCCCACTGTTAGTTTGGGGCACTATTTTTCAATTCTTCTTCTTGTAGTATTTTGCCCAAAATCCTTTGCAGTGCTGGTGTTATGGGTGTGAATTCTTTTAGTTTTTATTCATTGTGAAAGACTTTAATTTTATTGTCAAATCTGAAGCTTAATTTTGCTGGATACAGTATTCTTTGTTGGAATTCATTATTTTTCAGTGTTTGAAATACATTGTTCCAGGATCTTCTCACTTTCAAAGTTTGTGATGAAAAATCAGTCGTTAATCTAATTGGTTTACCCCTGAATGTAATCCGCCTCCTTTCTCTCGTAGCTTTTAATATTCTCTCCTTGTTCTGTATGTTGGCTATCTTCATAATTATATGTCTTGGAGTTGGTCTATTATGGTTTTGAATGTTTGGGGTCCTGTAGGCTTCACGGATTTGGCAATCCATTCCATCTTTCATCTCTGGGAAGTTTTCTAGAATTATTTCATTTAATATGTTGTCCATTCTTTCGGTTTGAATTTCTATGGCTTCTTCTATCCCGATGACTGTGAAATTTGTTTTTTTTATGACATCCCATATCTTTTGAATAGACTGCTCTTGGGACTTAAGCATCTTTTCTGTGTTGACTATATTCTTTTCAAGTTGATAAACGTTGTCGTCATTATCTGATGTTCTGACTTCTATTTGATCTACTCTATTTGTAATATTCTCGTTTGAGTTTTAATTAATAGTTTCCTGCATTTCTAGGATTACTGTTTGATTTTTTTTAAGATCTCTATCTCCTGGTAAAGCTTGTTCTTTGCCATTTGAATTTGTTTAATTCATTTTCAAAATATACTTTTATTGCTAGGACTTGCTGATTCATGTATTCTCTAATATCCCTTTCCATCTGAGTTAGGTAAGCCTTGAGTTTTTTTCCCTATCCCTGTTTCTGATGATTCTAGGTCCTCCTGTAGAATTAAGTTGTCCTGCATTGTTTGTACACATTTTTTTCCTTTGTTTTTTCATGATGCTCACGTTGTTTTCCATCTCTATATGATTGCTGTTTTTCTGCTCTATTCTATAGATTGGTTTTGGTTTAATATATCTGTTGTCTCTCCTTTGTGTTGGTAGACTATGCCTGCTAAAGTGAATTCTGCTTGGAAGGAATTGCGATGGCGAGCTCCAGTGATGTCACCTGTCTGCTATGGCGGGCCCCAGGCTCCTTGCCAGGGTGTTCAAATGGGAGTGGGCTGGGACTGATCTGTCTCTGTTTGTTTTCAACTCCCGGTCGCCTGCGGGCGGGCGGTCTCCAGCTGTCCAGTCACACAGTCAGCGGGTGGGCTGTCACTGGTGGGCGGGAGATCTCTAGCCACCCAGTTGCACGTGCAGCCAGCGGGCGATTGGTCGCTGGCAGGCAGTCGGGCACCAGCCACCCAGTCGCACCAGCAGCGGGCTGTTTGTGACCAGTGGGCGGGCGTTCTCCAGCCGCCCAGTCACGCGGGCCTGGCCTCTAGTCCCCTGTTATCTCCTGCTAGTCCTGGTTTCTCGTGCTAGACCAGATTTCCCCTGAGTGATGCCTCTCGGCAGCTCATACTGTCCTCTGGGCCTGCCGTTTCTTGGGTGTGGATGGTGTCTATGGGGAACCCCGGCACTCTATTGTTTTGATTTTTTCCTCTTGCCCCTCTCCCAGCTCTGGCTAGACAGGTTTCGTTTTCGCCGCTGATGGGAGGGGAAGTTGAAGGTCTGGTGCCTCTAGTTTTCCCGACGTCTTTATGCAGGCTCTCTCTGATAATCTCTCCAAAGGAAAGCCTAAGAGAGATTTTATGTGAATTCCCTGCTGTATGGGAGATGAGCTGAGTAACACAAACCTGTTTTATTGTTGCAATCTGTTGGAGAGTGGCGGTGGTTACTTCTGCTCTCCAAGATGGTGGCCCTTGGTTTCCTTGGTGGAGTTTTTATTGTGGGGGGATAGAACTGTAGCACTTCCTTCCCCGTCTGAAATCCCAAACTCAGCCCGGGGCTCAGTTGGAGGTCAGCCAGCAGGATTCCACAGAATCTGCAGCAACGTTTCTCCCTGCCGGCTGGTCGCTTCTAGGTGGTGCCCTGCTGTCTCTAGCCTCGGGGCAGGCCACACAGATTTGTCAGCCCAGATCTCAGGTCGCACATTTGGCTCGTGTTTGAGACTCAATTACCGGACCTCATTGGTGGAAATCATTCTTCTAGGTTTCGGTGCACACCCATTTTTCTGTAAGATCCTAACAAGATAATTTTTTTGTCATTCTAACTCGTTATTCACCTGTGAAGTGGCGCAGTTCACAGGGTGTGAGTGGCAGATTCAGAGACATCCCTTCATCCTGACCAGGTTGTTTGCCATGGAAGATGACTTTTGCTGTCTCAGGTCCTTCATAGCTGCCTACATCTTCTCCATGGCTTATTTCTCCATGGACCTTTGAGGTTCTCAGCAGGTGAAAGATCCCCTACATTCCTGTATTATAAGACCAACTCTGTCCGTGCTCTTCTTTAAAGTTAGATTGAGGGAACACTGTAGGGTTAGGGTTAATAACATGTTTGATTTGGGTTAGGAATCATTCTGTTTATGAATAATTCTATTGAGAAGCTGCGATATGTATAAGAATATATAGTTGAAATATATGTAGGAAAACAGAAATCTAAGTAAGATTTGAATCCCAGAATGGCATTGGGCCCTTAATTGTGATACTTAGCGTTGAATTACGTTCTGCACAGATGTCTCAGGTAAATTGATATACAATGTCATAGGACCCTGTACCTTGGAAGATTGAATGTAGATGAGAACATCCATTTAAAAAGGTATAGTTGTTATTGAATGGTTAATTAAATAGGTACTGGTCACTTCCTGATTTTCTCTATGCTTAACAAAACACTGTTGAAATCTTGAGAACTGTTTGCTAAACTTGTTTCCAGAATGTGCTGTCCCCAGTTTTCAAACTGCAGAATTTACTCTCTCACCTGGTTGCATGCAAACTGCCCACTCCCACTGACCCATCAATAAACTTCTCTCCTTGCCCTCGGCAAGGAAAGTATATAAGCTCTGCTCAAGCTCTTCTCAGGGCTCTCTGCTGTATTCAAGTGAGCTCTGAGCCCCAGCATGCTGGAACTCCAATAAACCCTTTGCTGTTTCATGAGTCAGTTTCTTGGTGGTCTCTTCCTCCAATGCACGCCCGACCTTTACACATGAAGTTTCCACTGATATCTGGCAGCGGCGGATGAGAGACCCCAACGGGCTACTCTTGGGGTAAGTAAGTCTCCTATTCCTGGTTTCAGGTTTCAGGTTAGGACTTGGAAAAATGGCTATTGATGAAGAGTGTGAGCTCTCTCCGACAGTGGCTGACAGACGTGTCACAGAGCCACAGGCCACGTTCCTGGAGGACGCCCCAGAGGACTTGGGAAATTTAGTTATAATAGATTCCTCGACTCAGTGATATTTTGTTTTGGATTCTGTATTGCCAGCCCATTGGTTATTGCCGGCTACTCAGTCCTGATCTCAGTGTTGGACGTCCATTGCCTGTCTTTATTGTCTTGTCTTGTCTGTTTCATGTGTCGTTGCTTTCACTGTTTGTGGATCTTTCATTATGGGACAGAGCACTTCAATGCTAGATCTCAGTTTAAAGGGCGACTCTTATGTGTGGTCTCATAAAATCCCAACACAATTAATGGCAATACTTCTCTGAGCTCAGTTCCAAAACTCAGTCTCTAAGGGGAATCACACCAGAGTTCAAGCCCAGGTGCACCCAGTCATCTCTTCCAAATGCCACACAAATGACCACAATTAAAACCAAAACACTCCCCAGTGGCCCTCATCTTCTTCCATATAGACACTCATAACCTCTGGCTGGACATTTCCATGAGGGGCATAGCCCAAGACAGTGTCCAAAACATGCTCCCTTGCCGCTAATTTGCCTAAAGTCAGGGTGGCCTGGAAACCCTTCCAGTGAACCAGGATTGATCAAATACGCCTGCCATTAATACTGATCTTCTTCTGCAATTTGAGGCCTACTGACTGTCAGGTGTAGATTCGTTATGTGAATTTCAGTCATAAGAAAACCCAACCACATCTGCAGTGCTTTGAAAAACTCATTTGACCCAAAGGATCCCAATTCTCACTTGATGGACGTCAAGAACCTAACAGAGGAAGGAGAGAAACTTCACCCACAATGACTGCTCTTTTGGCCATTTTAGTTTTGGATGCACACATGGGATCTTTCTTTAGATCTATCAGTTGCAGAGAATCTAAGACACAGCCTCACACAGGGCATAGAGTTGGATTCAGACACATCCATTTCCAAAGCAATTAAGCAAAGAGCCACAGGTTATGCCCATTCATTTCCATCTGAAAACTGTTTTCTTCAGGCTTCACAAAGGGGTGGTCCGAAACAAAGAACTTCTTGACATTCAAGGCAACAGAACATTATGTAAGCAAAAGGCTCAAAGAAGGGTTTCTCCACTGAGAGTTTACTGGTCACACTGATATCTGTGTTTTCTGAGATGCTCGCCATTCCCTTCATCTATCCAGTACATGGCCATGTCACAGAGCTTGGAGGTGGTACATATCTTGGACACAAAACCATGAGCCTATTCTGGAGATTGGCCAGAATTCAGAAAGAAAATTGGAAATTACTAAGATCGTTGGTGTTGCCCATCCTTAAGGAAAGCTGCAATCCATTCATTAATTGGGCAGGATGAATGCTGGGAAGCTTTCTACAAGACAGGACAAATCCATTGATGCATTCTCTTTTCTAATGTCTACAACCACGGACATAGTGGGATACACAGACATAGAAACACTCGCCTTGTCAAACGTCTTACTAGAAACAGTTCAACCCAAAAAAACAAACCACCTTTCCTACCTATTCTCAGAACATGAGACAAAATCATAAACCCAAAACCACACCCATATTGGCACCTCCTTCCCCCAAGTAGGTCTGTGACTCTAGGGAGTGTCCTCTGACTGGTGGGCCATACAATTTTCCCCTGAAAAGTCCTGTCCTGTCTCAGGTCTGTTCTCCTTGACCAACTCTGTTAAGTTGTCAGAAGCTAGTGTTTAGCCACTACCTGCTTTCTCAGGAAAGGCCCTTCTTCAGAGCTCTCCTTGCTTTTGCCATCCTAACATCAGTAGGTACAAAGAAAGACTGACTCTGTCCTTGGTAAATCCAAACAAGTGAGCCCATTGGGACTGGGACTGGGACTGGCTCTATGTGCCTGGTTTCCAGTATCCCAAGTTCAGAGAGATCCATCACCAAGAAAATGAGGTGAGGTCACTCCCTTCAGGAACTGAATAAATTCACTGCCTTGTAAACCATTTTGTCCTAATAGTTGCTTCCAAGTGTCCCATTAGATGGAGGCTTCCCCTACTTCCTTTGAAACTTTCACAAGTTAGAATGGTATGTCAACCTTAGGAACCCGGGAATAGCTATCCACACAGGCCTGGTTTGGTCAATCTCCTCTACATTAAGAAGAGAGAGGTTGATTCAGACACATCCCTTCATCCTGACCAGGGTGATTGCCATGGAAGATGACCTTTGCTCTCCCAGATCCTTCATAGCTGACTATATCTTCTCCAGGATTCATTTCTGCATGGACTTTGGAGGTTCTCAGCAGGTGGAAGATCCCCTACATTCCTGTATTGTAAGACCAACTCTGTCCCTGCTTTTCTTTAAATTTAGGTTGATAGAACAGTGTATTCTTAGGGCTAATAAAATGTTTGATTTGAGTTAGGAATAATCCTGCGGGATGAATAATGGTATTGGGAACCTGAGATATTTATAAAAATATAGAGGTTAAATATATGAATGAAAACCGAAATCAAGGTAATTTTGAAGCCCAGACGGGCATTGGGCCCTTGATTGGGATACTTAACTTTGATTTACATTGTGTACAGATGTCTCAGATAAATAGATATACAATGGCATCGGACCTTGTAGCTTGGATGATTGAATGTTGAAGAGAACATCCAGTCAAAAACGGATAGTAGGTAGAATTAGGTACAGAGTTGGTTTAGGAAGAAGAGTGAGTATAGGAATTGGAACAAAAGTTCTGGAGCATTAGGGTTGTGGTTAGAGAGTGAAAGTGAACATAAGTTCATGTGAAGGGTCAGTCACAATGGTGAACTGGTGAAAATATGCAGGAAACCACATATCTTTAGAGACATTATGAAATCAGGCAAAGTATAAAGTGAGTGATATGATTATGCATTTTCAACAGGGTTGAGTTTGAATATATAATCTTAGGAAGAAACAAATTTCCCCTTCCTCTCCTGTTTTCTCTTTTCTTTCCACTATACAAAGTCTAATCTGGGACAGAAAAGATCCGTCCTTTATAGGGCATATCAGGACATATACAGGATTGCCTGGAGCCCTTAGTTTGGGTAATGATTTAGCAGATAAAACTACGCATGACATACATATTTTCTCTACAGTAGAAGAAGCTACAAATTTTCATAAAAAATTCCATGTCAATCCTAATACTATACATAAGCACTTTAAAATAACTAAGGAACAAGCTAGACAAATAATAAAACAATGTCAAAATTGTGTGACCATTTTACCACAAGTTAATCTTGGAGTCAATCCTAGAGGATTGATACCTAACCATATTTGGCAGATGGACGTCACAAACTTGCCAGAATTTGGAAAATTAAAATATTTGCATGTTACAGTTGATACTTCTTCTGAATTTTTGATGGACTCCCTTCATGCTGGAGAAAAAAAACTAAAGATGTTATAGCTCATTGCTTACAAAATTTTGCCACTGTGGGCATTCCAAAACAGTTAAAAACAGATGTTGCCCCTGGTTATACTTTTACCCCTTTTAAAGAATTTTGCTCATCATTTTGCATTACTCATATAACAGGAATCCCATACAATCCGCAGGGACAAGGCATAGTTAAATGAGCTCATCAAACTATTAAAATGTACTAATTAAACGAAAAAAAAAGGAATTGGGAAGGGGTATATATTCCCCAAAGATAAACTTAAAATAACCCTTTTTACTCTAAACTTTGGAAATTTGGATTCATCAGGGCTTAGTCCTGTGGAAAGGCATATGTGTCCAAAAAATGTACATTAGCCCAAGGTACTTTGGAAGGATATTCTAACAGGACAATGGAAATGTCCTGACCCAGTAATTTTCTGGAGTTGGAGGTCTGTTTGTGTGTTTCCACAGGGAGAACAGCAGCCGATTTGGATTCCAGAGAGACTAACTAAAGCGATTTCTACAGATTAAAAGAATATGATTTGGCTCAAATCCATAACAGCTGATATCCAGAACTCCAGTTTGGCTATTCTTACATCTGTGACAAATCCAGGATGCTTTTTTCAATATCTATTTTATTATTACCCTTTCCCATGTCATGAAGTTCTATTTTGTTTTTTGAGCTCATACAAACCTAGGTTAATGTTTTGCTGATCAGTTCTATTTTTGGACTATAGAGTTTTTAGACATTGCAATGGAGATTTCACCTCTAAAATGTTATAAGGCCTTTACTCTTATGTTATGTGTTGTATGTATTATATTACGTGTGCACACTTGTGTTTTTTGTTATATGTTTGAATGTACGTATGTCCATATACCATATATGATGAGCGCTCATGAAAAAATGGATCCAAATATATTTTTATACACTTGATGTAAATGTTTTAATTTAAATTGGGTAAAAACCTGTTAAGGATTGTTTTAAAATGTGTACAAAAAAGGAGGTTAACAGATCTGTTTGTTTACTTTCACCTTTTCTTTTCATTATATTTAATAATTCTCTTCAAGACAATGTAAATTGTTAAGAAAATTGTTTTCTTTTAGTACCTTCTGGAATGTTACATAATTTTTCTTTGGCCATTATTGCCAAAATTCCTATCTTCATCCCAGTGCCTGTAAAGACAAAGATAAAACCAATCTACAGCTTCTGCAATAGCCATCACTGAACTGCTTGCAGAACTTGCCTGGACTATGTATCACCTGTATGCATTGTGAATTCACCTGCATGCATTGTGAACAATGTGTTGGTGAATTGACTTGTGGTAGTGTTGGGGTATTTTTGCTGATGATGTCATTGGTGGTACAATTTTTCCAAAAGGAGCCGTCAATTGGCTTGGTGTATCTTCCTCCCTTCTGCTGTCATGGTCGTTCAGCTAAAATTTGGGTGCCAACAGAGGTGAGACAAAGAACCTCACCCCCCGCTGATACAAAGACCTCTCCACAGGTGTGACTGTATACTGGACCTGTAGCTAGTGACGGGTAAGATCCAATTGCAATGGTACCAATCTAAGACTGGAGGCTGATACCTTGAGGTCAGCTCATTCGATAATGGGTAAGCACCATATGTACTATTGGACAACCTAAGGCAGGCATGGTCCCTAAGCCACATGCTTGTTGTTTAAACAGAGAGGGGGAGGTGTTGAGAGGCACAGCCCAAGGGGCCAAACAAACTTTCAGACTGCCAGCTGATGATTGGCTAACAGCGGCCCCAGCAACATCAAGCTAATTGGCTCCTCTGCGGTGATGCTCATTGGAGATGCTCATTGAGCAGTTTCCCCACCCTTTCAGACTGCAAGCTGATGATTGGCTCACAGCAGCCCCAGCAATATCTAGCTGATTGGCTCCTCTGTGGTAATGCCATTGGGCTGTTTCCCCACCCTTTCAGACAACGGAGCTGCTCATTGTGGGACTTTTTGGGCTCTGCCCACACGACCCAGCCAATTGACCTCAAGAGAAGGAGTGTGGAGGTTGAGAGCTTGTGGGAAGCCAGTAGTGGCAGTTGGGCTCTGAGGGTTTTTCCCGAGGAGCTAATTTTTAGTCATGTGTGGTTCTAAAAGTAAGGTTAGTTTCTTTTGACAAGTGGCTCCTGAATTGTGCCCAGCCAGATTGCAGCAATCCTAAAGTGATGGAGAAAAAGAACCCAAACAGAATAGAAATACAAGCAGTTTAGAGAGGCATGGTGTATAGTTGGATTTACCTTTTGCATGATAAAGGGTAGGTGTTATAAATCTAGTCAATTTTAAATTGAAATAGTTCTCCATGTGTTTTATAGTTAACAAATATGTGAATTCCTATCTCCCTTTATCTGTAGCCTATTCAGCACATGTATTTTTGTATGTACATATAGAATCCTACCTGGTATCACATGTACATTTTTGTTAGATGGCTGACTTGGCAGATACAAATTTTTAGAAGAGGTCACTCCTCCTAAACGTTGTTGGAATTGAAAATTAAAACTATGGGTGAGCTTCCTAGTTGAACAATATAATACATAAATCCATGTTCAGTAAAATGAATAGTTTTGGATCTGTGGATGTTATATATTTCATGATGAATTTCGATTGGCATATATATTGCTACCTTTTAATGCCTCTCTCTCTCTCTCTCTCTCTCTCTCTCTCTCTCTCTCTCTCTCTCTTTCTATATATATATATATATATATATATATATATATATATATATATATATACATACATACACACACACACTCTCCAGATTTTTCAGAATGTAAAATATATGTGTCTTATTATACAATCCCTAAATGCATTCATATTCATGAATGTGGATTTATAACCAAATGTTCACAAAGTTATTTTCAGAAATATTCATCCACCTTAAATACATATTGTATCCTAGTACTGAAATCAAAATTCAGTGAATGGTGCATAGAAGTCCTAATTTTTCTACAGTAACTGACCCACTATAACATCAATGCAAGTAGATTCCTATGGGACATGATGTGTATTTTGACCTTCATTTTTATTCAACACTGTTACATGACTATTTCTTCAGTTTATGCACATCATAGGATATATATTTCATTCACAATTTTGCAAATTGATAGGCTTTTGTTTCACTTTTAATCACTTCTTGCTTCAGTACACAAGTATTCCTCTATGTTTTTTGACTGGTCTTTTCATGATACTTCATTTTATTTTAGATTTCAATAATCAGTTTTAAAGCGAAACTCACACACTCTTCATGATAAACCATAAACCTAATATTACCATTAGATGTATAAATGGTTGTAATGAATGTATGTACCTCAATATAAGATTTCCTGTAAATTTGTAAATATCAATTCAATCCAATATTTAAAGTTGGAACCAGTAATATTATTTATTCACAGTATGGTCTATTCATGCATTTTATCTATATTCCTAGACACAGGAAACACCTATTTGTACACCCTATACTAATTTATACACCTTCAAAATATTGCCCACAGAAATGGTGGAAGAAATACTCATGTCACCTGATCTACATATGCACTTTATCACAGTAATATTCTGGAAACAAAATGCAAAGTTCACACTTATGACTGTGCCAAACCCTAAATGGAAAGTGTGCATGGATTACTAACAATATCCATGTCCAGATTGCCTAATTCTCTCAAATGTCAATCCTATTGGTGACTAAATATTTGATTCTTTCTAAGATTTTATACTCAACCTCTACCCTGTTGAAAATGTCTAATTCTATCACTCAATTTATACTTTGCCTGATTTCTTAATATCTCCATTGATATCTGCTTCCCCATATATTTTCCCCAGTTCATCATTGTGTCTGACTCTTCACATGTGGTGACATTTACATTCACTCTCTACCGCAAACCCTATTGCTAAAGAACTTTTTGTCCAAATCCTATACTCACTTTTCTTCCTAAACCTACTGACTATCTTCCTAATCCTACCAACTATGCCTATATGAGTGGATGTTTTCTTCTACATTCAATCATCCAATTTTCAAGGTCCTATGCCATTGTATATCGATTTATCTGAGACATCTGTTTAGAAGATATTTAAAAGCTAAGTATCCCAATCAAGGGCCCAATGCTCTTCTGGGCTTCAAATCTTACCTAGATTTCTGTTTTTATACTTATATTTCACCTATATATTCTTGTAAATATCACAGGTTCCCAATACCATTATTCATCCAGCAGAATGATTCCTATCCCAAATAAAACCTGTTATTACCCTAACCATACACTGTTCCCTCAATGTAACTTTACAGAATAGCAGGGAAAAAGTTGGTCTTACACTACAGGAATGTAGGGGATCTTCAACCTGCTGAGATCCTCAAAGGACCATGCAGAAATGATTTCTGGAGAAGTTGTAGGCAGCTATGAAGGACCAGAGAGAGGAAAACTCAACTTCCATGGTAAACAACCTGGTCAGAATGAAGGGATGTGTCTTTATCAGTCTCTTTCATCTTAATGTAGAGAAGATTGACCAAACCAGGCCTGTGTGGAGAGCTGTTCTTGGGTGCCTGTGGTTGATATACCATTCCAACGTGTGAAAATGTCACAGGAAGTAGGGGCACCCTCCATCTCATGGGACCCTTGGAAGCAACTCTTAGGACAAAGTGGTTGCCAAGGCAGTGACTTCATTCACTTCCTGATTGAGGTTACCTCACATAACGTCCTGGGTGATGGAACTCTCTAAACGTGGGATTCAGAAAGCCAGGCAAGCACAACCAGTCCCAGTCCCAGTCCCAGTGGTCTCACTTTTTTTGGATTTACCAAGGACAGAGTCTGTCTTTCTTGGTACCTACTGATGTGAGGATGGCCAAAAGACAGGAAAGCTAAGAAGAGGGGCCTTTCCTGATAAAGCAGGTAGTAGCTCACCACTGGCTTCTGACAACTTCACACAACATTCTTCCCTCAATGCAGCACAAAGGTCCCTTTCACTCATGAAGAGGAGGTCCAACGCTCAACTGTTCTGTAAAAGAACTTCAGAGAGAGAGGTTAAAGATTCCTGCAAAGCTGTTATGGAGGTTTCTAATATATTTAAGTTTTGGTCTATTTCTGCTTCTAACTGGGTCATTTGTTGTGTCCCATGGACCAGGGCAGTGGTTCCTGTGCCCACCCTTGTGGCAACTCCTATTCTTTATAGGATGGCTAAAGTGAGGGACATATGTTCCCAGTGAAACCGGGTTGTATGTCCCACCTATTTGATCTTCAAATGAACCTGCGTCATGATAGAGCATTCTGGGCAACATATGCACCATTACACAATTAATCACATCCGTTTTTCATTTCATGAAAACATCAACAATGTTTTAGTATATAGAATTATACTGTTGTAGGGACGGACAAGGCAAGGCACCTAAGATAGCACCAAAGACAGTGAAACAGTCCTATTTGGTTGCACCCAGATTCAGAGGGCATTGCTTCGGTTGTAATCAATTAATCTTCTGAATTCCAAGTTCAGGTAGTTTCAGAATTTTGTACCCAACATGTAAGAGAAGTGGCTCAGAAGATCACACTCTGCAAAAGTTCACAAAAAGCTGTTTTTGTTTCTGTTTTTCTTTTTCTCTGTTCTGGGCAAGTTAACTTTTCAAGGACAACTGGGTGGGGGAGAGCTTTTACTTCCCTTTCTTTTTTTCCCCCTGCCAGCTGTTACCATGGAGCCCAGATGGTAACTTCTTTATCTTAGAAATGTTGCCATCTCTGTGAAGCCCCAGTTCAAGGCCAGAGGAATTGTTCACATATTTTGTGAAAAACTAGTAAGGGGGTGTCTAGCTTAGGAGTGCTGATTATTTTTAGCCAGTGGCCAAGTGGAACAGGGCAACATTAAAAGAGGAAGGTTATCTACACTGAAATCGTTTATAGGGACTTTTTTGCTGAAAGTCCTAAAGTCAGCCATGGTGAAGACTCCTGGAGAAGGTCAGTGAAAACTTTTCTGTGGGCCTGGTACAGAGGGGGGAGACAGAGAAGTCGGGGCTTAGAGCAGCTTCATGGATCTGAGAATGAGAAAGGAGAGATGTAAAAGAATAATGGGAAAGGGGTTTGGGATATTCCTAGCAACAAAACTTGAACAGTAGAACAGGTAGAGCAGAGGGGAAGAAGGGAGTGAGTATCCACAAAGCCTGTGAGGGACTTTAAATTTTTAGTAACCTGTTTTCAGTTATGAAAGAGCAACTTTAAAGGCCATTTTCATTACATTTGGATAAGGGTCTGAGGGCTCTCCTCAGCTGGTTTGAGCTATGGGTTAGCTGGAAAGAGGACCTGGTGGGACCCAGTGCGGGCAGTGACAAGAGAAGAGAGGAGTGAGTCGGTGGAGGGGTACCTCAGTACCTGCTTCTCAGCCAGGGGGCAATGGTCTGAGAACCGGTGTTGGTTTGGGTTTTTGATCTAGTAATTGAAGGGAAGAAATCAGGTTGCTGAGTTTGGAGTGACAGCAGATAGTCTGGAGAAGAAGGCTGAGGGTGAGGATCTATTGGAGAAGCATAGTTCAGGATGTGAGGGAAGGAGGGAAAAGGCCTCCACATAGGGGAATCTCCTTTTACCCTTTTGAGCACTTGCAGAAGTTAAAAAGGTCACACAGTATTTGAGGATCTAGAGACCCCTCTGGGGGCCATGGGTTTTGGTTATCTAATTGGTCATATGGCCAATGCTGTGTACAGAATTTGATGAGGAGTTCGGGTTCCATCAGGAAGCCCCTGTATGCTCACATCCCCATGACTTACAGAAGAAATTGGCTTTTCCTCCACACAGCTGTTGCTGTTTGTGGCTTTGATTGTCTGCCGGGCAAACATAGTAATCTAGGCTAGCCAACCTGCACCTGGCTTACCTGTCCCGACATCCATAATGTTTGTTTCCATTATTTATGGTACAAAAGGTATTTAATGGAATTTTAGTGGGATCCTCTTCATCAGGGATATCCTAATAGGAAAGACCTATAGCCAGCTAACAAATGTCTGGGTGGAGAAATGGCCACCAGGTCCCAAAGTGGGCTATATGTGAGATAGATTATACTTCTTCTCCAGTAGGATTTGTGATCAGCCATCGCTGCTGAAAGGGCTGATGAGGGTTAGAACTACTGGTGGTCAAGGAGAGACTCTATAGCTTCATCCACCTGGCGAATACACAATTTGAAAGGGTTACCAGTCTCTTCCAGTTTCCAGGCAGAGTCTGGACAGGGTGCAGGCTTGAGATGAGAGGCCAGGATCCAGGAAGTGATTCTGTCTACCTTTACCACTGTAGGTGTTATAAGTAGAACCTGGTATGGTCCTTTCCAGTGGGGTTCCAGGGATGACACCTGATGTTGTCTTACATAGACAAAGTCTTCTACTTGATATTGATGTGGAGTCCCCTCATCTCCAGGTTGGTAGGCAGTGGCCAGCTGTTTTCACAGGTATCGCTGAGTTCTTTCAACAGCTGTAAGTCTGTCAAGCATGGTGGTGTGGAAGGGATCGTTAGGTCTTAGAGTTGGGGTTAGGTCCCTTACTGGAATAGGGGCCCCATAGGGAATTTCATAGTGGGTGAGGTTACACAAAGAAACAGAGAGAGAATTTCTTGCATGAAACATTGCATAAGGCAGAAGCATTGTCCAATCTTTTATGTCGGTCTCTAAGCTTAATTTCATTAAGGTCTCTTTAATGGTTCTATTCATTCATTCTACCTGTCCTGCACTCTGTGGTCTATAAGCACAATGTAATCCCCATGGTACTGGCTAACCCCTAACGTACCTGGGTCATGAATGCAGGTCCATTATCAGACTCTGTTACCTTAGGCAGGTCGTATCTTGGAAAAAAATCTTCCACGATCTTCTTGACCACCATTTGTGCTGTTTCTTTCTTTCTTTCTTTCTTTCTTTCTTTCTTTCTTTCTTTCTTTCTTTCTTTCTTTCTTTCTTTCTTTCTTTTTGTTGGGGAAGGCTTTAATCCATCCTGAAAATGTATCTACAAAGACTAGGAGATATTTAAGTCCATACCTTGCATGCTTAATTTCAGTAAAGTTCACTTCCCAGAATTGTCCTGGTCTTTTTCCTCCTAGGTGCTTTCCTCCAGGAAGCTTGGAAGGGTAAGCATAAACCAATTGATGGACCCGACAGGCTTTTGTTACCCATTCAGTCATTTTGCTGTGATTTAGTTAGTGGAAAACTCTGATCTTGATCCTTCAGGAATGCCTGCAGTTTCATTGAACAAAGTTGAGTGAGTTGATGTACATTTTCTACTGACATAGTTAGAGCCATGACTATAGGAGTTTTTACTGAAGGATTTAGAAATCCCACTTGGTTGCCTTCAGGGTTAAAAGTTATTTTGGCCCAGAGCTTGGTGAGCAGATCTCTGCCCATCAATGGGGCCAGGCATTCTGTGATTACTAGGAAGGATTGATGGATTTTCCTTTTCCCAGGTCCATGGTCCTCTTAGTTGTCCAAGCCCGATACTTACTGCCATTTGCCCCTTGAACTAGAGACCTTTTATTTGATAGATGGCCCAATGGGGCCTTAAGGGCTGAGTATATTGCCCCTGTATCCACTTCAAAGTTTACTGGGGTCCCCTACACTTCAAAAGTTACCCTGAGCTCCGGGAGGGGATGTTAGCCCCGACTTTTGGAGTCATCCTCAAGAGTCAGAATGGCTGGCAGGAGTGGCTGTCTCTTTCTAGGGGACTCTTTGGCCCAGTGTCCTTTTTTTTACAGTAGGCACAGTGATCTGAGGCAAGGAGTGGCCTCTGGCGTGGGCCCAGGTAACCCTTCCTGTCTCCCTGTTTCTTAATTTCTGGCCTATTTGTTGTTGTGACCAGGACCTTAGTCAGCGCCTTAATCTGTCTTTTGTTTCTTTTATCCTCCCTTTGTTCCCTTCTCTTCCTCAGTTTCTCTCTTAAAGTAAACCTTCTCGGCTTCTCTGACTAAATCTCTCAAAGTCATATCTTGTAATCCATCTAAGCATTTTAACTTTCTTTTAATATCCGGGGCAGCTTGCCCAATAAAGGCCATTGTGACAGATGACTTTTGATCCTCTGCCTGAGGATTGAAAGGAGTATATCTTCTATATGCCTCCATAATTCTCTCTAGAAACATAGAGAGAGGTTCTTCAGGCCCTTGAATAATCTCTCTTACCTTGGCCTAATTAGTTGGTCGCCTAGTGGCCGCACCGAAACCCACTATTAGAGCCCGGTGATAAGTGAACAGATGCTCCCTACCTTCAAAGATTTGGGGGCCACAGTTGGGTTGGTTCAAAGGAAAGCTGGCTTTGATTATATTGGGAAGTTGTGTCAGTCACGCATCTGGTCAGAGGATATTTTTTTCCAGCTTCCAGGAGTATTCTATTTTGATCCCCTGTCATGAAGACAGTCCCTATGAGTTGTTGGCAGTCATCTCAAGTAGGCTAGTGTGAAAACATCAATGACTCAACCAGACCTGTGTGCCAGGTGGGGTGCTCAGAAAAAGGGGGATTGTTATATTTCCAATTATGTACGTCTGAAGAGGAGAATGGCCAAAACTGGTAGGCTTGCATTTTTTCCCCCATGGCCGTCGTCAATCTTTGGCCCATAGGGATGGAGGGGGAGCATCATGGGAGTTCCAGTGTTTTCAACTATTCACTGCTGGCGAGTTCCTATAGCCGGGCCAGCTTCCTCAAGGGAAGGAAGGGCTGTGTGTGCCACTGGGGAGCTATCTGGAGGGTGCTGTGCTCCTCCAATTGCAGAGAGGCTGAGTCAGCAGCAGGGGAATCACTTAGAGGGTGTTGGGGATTGGGGGAAGAGGGCAGGGGATAAGGAGGGGGAGGAGAATCCAGTAGAGTCAAATCTTGTGACTCAGGGAGAACAGAGGGTGGAGAAGGAAGAAGAGCAGAGGGTTTGAGAGATCATGGGGGAAGGAGAAGGAGCAGGGGCAGCGGTAAGGAAAGGCTTCACCCATGGAGGAGGAGATTTGCAGAGGTCCTGCAAAGTTAAGATATATGGCGGAATGATCCAGATGGCTATGTGGCCCTGGCTAAAAGACAATATCTCTAACTTTTTAAATTAGTGGGAAGTAGAAAGATCCTTCTAGAGGCCATCCGACTCGAAAGGTGGGTCATTCTGAGGCACAGAGCGTCTTCCAGGTCCAGTGTTTTACTAAATAAAAAAGATTCTGAGCCCTTATGTGGACTTTGGGCCAGTGATCAATGGTCAGGGACAGAGGCATTGAAGTGCTCTGTCCCATAATGAAAGATACACAAATAGTGAAAGCCACGACACATGGGGTCTCACATTCGCCGCTGCTGGATTTCAGTGGAACCTCCATATGAAAAGGTCGGGCAAGCCTTGGAGGAAGAGACCACAAAGAGATTGTCACATGCAACAGAAAAGGGTTTATTGGGGGTCCAGCATGCTGGGGCTCAGAGCTCAATTGAAAAGAGATGAGAGCCCTGAGAACACCTTAAGCAGAGTTTATATAATTTTCTTGGAGAGGGCAGGGAGGAAAGTTTATTGATGGGTCCGGGTGAGTGGGCAGTGTGCGTGCACACGGGTGAGGGAGTACATTCTGCAGTTTGGCAGTTGGGGAGAGCACATTCTGGGAACAAGATTAGCAAAGAGTTCTCAAGATTTCAAAAGTGTTTTGTTAAGCATACAGAGAAACAGGAAGTGACAAGTACCTATTTTATTAACCTTTCACTACCGACTATCCCTTTTTGACTGGATGTTCTCTTCTACATTCAATCATCCAAGGTACAAGGTCCTAGGCCATTGAATATTGATTAATCTGACACATCTGTGCAGAACCTATTTCAAAGCTAAGTATCCCAATCAAGGGCCCAATTCTCTTCTGGGCTTCAAAACTTACCTAGATTTCTGTTTTCATACATGTATTTCACCTATATATTCTCATACATATCACAGGTTCCCAATACCATTATTCATCCAGCAGAATGATTCCTAACCCAAATCGAAAATGTTATTAACACTAACCGTACACTTTTCCCTCAATCTAACATTACAGAGAGGAGGGACAGAGTTAGTCTTACAATACAGGAATGTAGTGGATCTTCCACCTGCTGAGAACCTCAAAGGTCCATGCAGAAATGTCCTCTGGAGAAGACGTAGGCAGCTATGAAGGACCTGGGAGAGTAAAAGTCATCTTACATGACAAACAACCTGGCCAGGATGAAGGGTTGTGTCCAAATCAGCCTCTCTCGTCCTAATGTAGAGAAGATGGACCAAACCAGGCCTCTGTGGAGAGCTGTTCCCAGGTTCCTATGGTTGATATACCAATCTAACTTGTGAAAGTGTCACAGGAAGTTGGGGCAGCCACCATCTCATGTGACCCTTGGAAGCAACTGTTAGGACAAAGTGGTTGCCAAGCCAGTGAACTCATTCAGTTCCTGAAGGAAGTGACCTCACCTCACTTCCGTGGTGATGGAACTCTCTGAACATGGGATCCAGGAAGCCAGGCATCCAAGCCAGTCTCAGTCACAGTCCCTGTGGGCTCACTTGTTTGGATTTACCAAGGACAGAGTCAATCTTTCTTGGTACCTACTGATGTGAGAATGGCCAAATACCAGAAAAGCTCTGAATAGGGGCCATTCCTGAGAAAGCAGGTAGTGGCTCACCACTAGCTCCTGACAACTTCACAGAGTTGACCAAGGAGACCAGATCTGATAAAGGACAGGCCATTTTGGGAGAACATAGTATGGTCCAGAAGTCAGAGGACACTCTGGATAGTCTCAGACCTACTTGAGGGAAGCAGGTGCCTTTTTGGGTGTTGGTGTGCGTTTGTGGTTTTGTCTCATGTTCTGAGAATAGGTAGGAAAGACGGTTTTGTGGTTTGGAGTGAAATGTTTCTACTAAGTCGTTTCACAGGGCGTGTGTTTCTATGTCTGTGTATCTCACTGTGTCCGTGGTTGTAGGCATTAGAAAAAAAGAATGCATCAATGGATGTGTCCTGTCTATTAGAAAGCTTCCCAGCATTCATCCTGCCCAATTAATGAATGGACCAGGGCTTGCATAATCAATGGGTAACACCTGCTATCTTCCTAAGTTCCAGTTTTCTTCCTGAATTCTGGCCACTCTCCAGAATAGGCTCATGGTTTTGTGTCCAAGATATGTACCACCACCAAGCTCTGTCACATGGCCATATACTGGATAGCTGAAGGGAATGGCGAGCATCTCAGAAAACTCAGATATCAGTGTGACTACTAACATCTCAGTGGAGAAACCGTGGTTGGGCCTTTTGCTTAACAATTGTTCTTTTCCCCTGAGTCAGGAAGGACTTTGCCTCAGGCCAACCCGTTTGTGAAGCCTGAAGAAAACCATTTTCAAATGGAAATGAATGGGCATCACCTGTGTCTCTTTGCTTAATTGCTTTGGAAAGGGATGTGTCTGAATCAGGCTCTTGGCCCAGTGTGAGGCTGTGGCTTAGATTGTCAGCACCTGATGGATGTAAAGAAAGATCCCATGTATGCATCCAACACCAAAATGGCCAAAAGAGCAGTCATTGTGGGTGAATTCTCTTGTCTTTCTCTGTAAGTTTCCTGACCTCCATCAAGTGAGAATAAGGATCCTTTGGGTCTAATGAGTTCTTTAAAGCCCTGCAGAGGCTAGCACATTGGTGCTTGGGTTTTATCATGACTCCAATACACATAAATAATCTAAATCCCACAGTCAGTAGGCCTCAAATTGGAGAAGTGGAGCAGTATTAAATGCAGGCCTATTGGATCACTCCTGTTTCACAGGAAGGGTGTCCAGGCCACTCAAACTTTAGGCAAACGAGGGGCAAGGGAGCTTATTTTGGATACTGTCTTGTATTGTTCTCCTCATGGAAACCTCTAGCAAGAGGTTATGTTCAGTGTCTATATGAAATAAAATGAGGGCCATGTGGGATTTTTTTTGGTTTCAATTGTTTTCATTTGTGTGGCGGTTGGAAGAGGTGATTGGGTCCACCTGGGCTTGAACAGTGGCGTGATTCCCCTTAGAGAGTGAGTTCTGAAACTGACCTCAGAGAAGTATTGCCATGACTTGTGTTGGGATTTTAGGAGGACACGCATGAGAGTCGCCCATGGAAACTGAGATATAGGCCCAGGGTACCTTTCCACAGAGCACTGGGAATCTCAGCCAGGATATCACATGATTTTATTCTTAAAGGCATGTCAGCCATAGTTGAGAATCAAAACAAACATGGACCTCACATTGTAGACCTCAAGGAGCCTGGCTTCATGTGACCTTTTGGCCACTCTTTGGAAAGTCTTGCCTGTGAGAGTTCTCGATAGCATTCATTGAAATGAGCATCCTCATCATTTAATGGTTCCCGAATGAATTAAAACCCACAGTGCCTCCAATTTCATCCTTGAAAAATGCCTAGATAAATACCATGAAATTTTTGAATTTCCCATGACCTGGTCGCACTGGGAACATTTGGATGTCCTACATCATTCATGAATCTATCAGGCAGTGCCTTGATTGACTGGGATTCATAAAAATGGTGTAGAACAAAGATACCAGTAAGTTGGAGCCTACTGAGTGGTGGGCCTAGAGCAGAGGTGGGAAGGTGTATGATAAACCATCTTTGTGAGGCCATGTCAATCTGCCATTAGCTTCCAAATTGCTTGTGACTGACATGGTGCAGCCAGCAGAATGTTCAATGAAATGGCATATTGTTATATGGAGAGGTTTCAGGGCAATGTTCAGAACCAGGTTTCTATGGACAAGGGGGCAAGCTATGAGGGATAGAAGCCTGCTTGGTGCATTCTCCTGAGAACCCTGACCCACCGCACAAGACAGAACTCCCTCCACCACTGTGTCCCATTTGAACTCCTTGTATATCATGAAGCAAATACCAAAGTCCCAGTGCAGCAGCAAGAAACACCATGAAAATTGGAGGATGACCAAATGGCTTCACAGTCCCCCAGGGAGACACTTAGCCCACAATGGCCACAGTTTACCTACAAAGAGAGAATTCAGCACTGCTACCTCATGTACATTGGAAAATAAGAATCCATGTCCTCCAGGTCACATAGATGCAGACCCAGCTTTGATGGTCTCACTAGAAAGAAATCAAAAGCTCCTGAAAACAATATATATTTCAAGTGCCCAACCACATAGGCAGTTTCCCAAGAAGTCTTTAGGGCACCAGAGCTCCACATTTGAGAAATGTTTACTGTGTCCCTTACTTTGGGAAACTCCTCTAACACCTCCAAGGTTGTGAACTCCTGAGCATATTCCATTCCAGATATGTATTCACAGATTTTCTAACTCTTCTTCTCTAATTCTGTATTACTTGGGGCGGAGTTAATTACAATAAATTTTTCTGGAAGAGAATAAGAAGATTTTTGTGTAGCACATATTTGCATACACATTGTGTTCATTTTCCAATTTTCCATTTGAAATACTGATTCCCTGACACTAACCCATAGCTTGCTAGACACTGACTACTAATCCTAATGTGATGGAGAAAAATAACTCAAACAGAATAGAAATACAAGCAGTTCAGAGGAGGGGTGGTGTATAGTTGGGCTTGCCTTTTGCAATATATAGGTTTGGAGTTATAAATCTAGTCAATTTTTAATTGAAGTAGTTCTCCGTGTGTTTTTAAAGTTAACAAATATGTGAATTCCTGTCTCCCTTTCTCTGTAGCCTATTAAGCACATGTATTTGTATATGCACATATTGAATCCTACCTGGTATCACACGTACATACTTGTGAGGTGGCCAACTTGACAGATACAAATTGTGGAACACAAAATTCAACCTATGGGGGAGCTTCCTAGTTGAACAACATTATATATAAATCCATGTTCAGTAAAATAAATATTTTTGGATATGTGGATCATATAAATTTCACGATGAATTTTGATTGGCATATACATTGCTACTTTTTAATTGCTCTGTGTGGGTTTTGTGTATATATATATATTCTCCAGATTTTTCAAAATGTAAAATATATGTGTCTTATTATACACTCCTAAATTCATTAATGTTCATATATTTGGATTTCTAATCAACTTTTCACAAGATTATTCTCAGAAATATTCATCCACCTGAACTACATATCTGTTTCCTAGTACTGAAAACTAAATTCAGTGAATGGTATATACAAATGCTAATATTTCTACAGTAACTTACCCAGTTTAACATCGGTGCAAGTAGATTCCTATGTTCCATGATGTCTATTTTGACGTTCATTTTTATTCAACACTGGTATATTAGTTTTCTTCATTTTATGCACATCATACGATATATATTTCTTCCACAATTTAGCAAATTTATAGGCATTTGTTTCACTTTCAATCACTTCCTGCTTCAGAACACATGTATTCCTCCAGCTTTCTTGACTGGTTTTTTCATGAGACTTCTTTCTGAACACATTGTTTTCGATTTCCATAATCACTTTTGGGGCAAACTCACACACCCATCATGATAAACCATAACTCTATTATTACCATTAGATGTATAACTGTTTGGAATGAATGATTGTATATCAACATAAAATTTCTTATGTATTTTCAGATATCAATTCAATCCAATATTAAAAGTGGAACCTGTGATATTATTTATTCACAGTATGGTCTATTAAGGCATCATCTCTATATTCATAGACCCAGGGTCTATGTATTTGTATCCCCAATACTAATTTATAAGTCTTTAAAATATTGCTTTCAGAAATGGTGGAAAAAATACTCTAGTCACCTGATATACATATACATTTCATCACAGTAATATTCCTGACACAAAATGCAAGGGTCACACTTATGACTGTACCAAAGCCTAAATTGAATGTGAGCATGTATTACTAACAACATCCATGTCCTGGTTCCCTAATGCTCTCAAATATTATTCCTATTGGTGACTACATATCTGTTTCTTCCTAAGATTATATATTCAAACTCAACCCTGTTAATAATGTCTTATCCTACCACTCACTTTGTACTTTGCCTGATTTCCTAATGTCTCCATTGATATCGCTTTCAAATACCTTTTCTCCAGTTGATCATTGGGAATGACCCTTCAAATGTGCTGACATTTACATTTACTCTCTCACCAAATCCTTATTGCTAAAGAACTTTTGGTCCAACTCCTAGACTCACTCAAATGGGTTCTTCAAAGCCCTGCAGAGGGAAGCCCAGAGATTCTTGGGTTTTCTCATGACACCAATTCACATAAAGTATCTAAACCCCACAGTCAGTAGGCCTCAAATTCGAGAAGCAGAACAGCATTAATGGCAGGCCTATTTGATCACTCCTGGTTCACTGGAAGGGTGCCCAGGCCACCCTGACTTTAGGCAAATGAGGGGGAAGGGAGCTTATTTTGGACACTGTCTTGGACTGTGTCCCTCATGGAAACCTCTAGCAAGGGATTATGATGAGTGTCTACATGGAAGAAAAGGAGGGCCATGTGGGAGTGTTTTGTTTTTAATTGTGGTCACTTGTGTGGCGGTTGGAAGAGATGAATGGGTCCACCTGGGCTTGAACTCTGGTGTGATTCCCCTTAGAAACGGAGTTTTGGAAATGACCTTAGAGATGTATTGCTATGAATTGTGTTGGGATTTTTGGAGGCCAGGCATGAGAGTCGCCCATGCATGACAATATGCCTCAAATTGGAGAAGCAGAACTTAATGTCCAAATCCTTTACTCACCCTTCTTTTTAATCCTACCGTCTATCTTCCTAATCCCAGATAAATACCATGATATATTTGAAATTCCTATGACCAGGTGGCACTGGAGAATCTTTGGATGTCCTGTTTCTGATCATGAGTGTACCAGACAGTGGCTTAATTGACTTGGTTTTATGAAAATGGTGTAGAACAGAGATGCCAGTAAGTTGGAGCCTGCTGAGTAGTGGGCCTAGAGCAGTGGTGTGCAGATGTGTGATAAAATATCTGTGGTGGGGTCATGTGGATCTTCCACTGGCTTCCAAATGGCTTATGACTGAAATAGTGTAGCCAGCAGACCCTTATATGTAAAGGCATCTCGTTATATGGAGAGGTTTAACGTCAATTTTAAGAAACAGGTTGCTATGGTCAAGGGGACAAGCTATGTTGGATAGAAGACTTGTTGGTGCATTCTCCTGGAGAACCTGACCCACCACACATGACAGAACTCACTCCAGCATTTTGTCCCAGTTGAACTCATTGTATTTCGTTAATTAAATACCATACTCCCAGTGCAGCAGCAAGAAACACCACAAAAAGTGGAGGATGACCAAATGGCTTCACAGTCCACATGGGGAGACACTTAGACCCGAGTGGCCACAGTTTACCTACAAAGAGAGAATTCAGCACTGCTCCCTTATGTTCATTAAAAAAAAAGAAACCATGTTCTCCAGGTCACATAGATGCAGACCCATCTTTGATGGTCTCACTACAAAGGAAGCTAAAGCTCCTGACAACAACATATATTTCAAGTGCCCGAACTCAGAGACAGTTTCTCAAGAAGTTTTTAGGCCAGCAGAGCTCCATGTTTGTGGAGTGTTTACCCTGACCCTAACTTTTGGAAACTCCTCTACCACCTCCAAGGTTGTGAACTCCTGAGTATGTTCCATTCCATATATGTATTCACAGATTTTCTAACTCTTCTCCTCTAATTGTGTCTTATTTGGGGTGAAGGTAATGGCAATTCATTGTTCTGGATGAGAGTGGGAATATTTTTGTGTGGCACATATTTGCATACACATTGGATTCATTTTCTTATTTTCCAATCAAAATACTGAAACCATGACACTAACCCATACCCTACTGGACTCTGACTACTAATCCTAATATGATGGAGGAAAAATAACCAAAACAAAATAGAAATACATGCAGTTCAGTGGAGGCATGGTGTATATTTGGACGTGCCTTTTACATGATAAAGGGTAGGTGTTATAAATCTAGTCAATTTTTGGTTAAAATAATTCTCCATGTGTTTTTAAAATTAACTAATATGTGAATTCCTGTCTCCCTTTCTCTATAGACTATTCAGCACATGTATATTTATATGCACATATAGAATCCTACCTGGTATCACAGGTTAATTTTTTTGTGTTGTCTGACTTGGAAGATACAAATTGTGAGAAGAGATCCCTCCTCCTAAACGCTGTTGAAACTGAAAATTCAACCTATGGGTGAGCTTCCTAATAGAAAAACATTATACAAAAATCCATGTTCAGTAAAATAATTATTTTTGCATATGTGAATTATATATATTTAATGATGAATTTCGATTAGCATATGTATTGCTACTTTTTATAGTCTGTGTGTATGTTTTGTGTATATATATATATATATATATATATATATATATATATATATATATACTCTCCAGATTTTTCAAAATATGAAATATATGTGTCTTATATATACTCCCTAAATTTATTCATGTTGATGTATTTAGATTTATAATCGATTTTTTACAAGATTATTCTCAGAATTATTCATCAACTTGAAATATATATTTGTTTCCTAGTACTGAAAACTGACTTCAGTGAAAGCTGCACACAAATCCTAATATTTCTAGAGTAACTGACCCAGTTTAATATCAACGCAAGTAGACTCCTATGGGACATGACATATAATTTGACGTTCATTTTTATTCAACAATGGTACATTACTATTTCTGCAGTTTATGCACATCGTAGGATATATATTTTATCCACAAGTTCACAAATTTTTAGACATTTGTTTCAATGTCAATCACTTCCTGCTTCAGAACACAAGTATTCCTCCATGTTTCTTGACTGGTCTTTTCATGAGACTTCTTTCCAAAAATATTATATTTGATTTCCATAATCAGTTTGAAGCAAAACTCACACACACTTCAGGATAAACCACAACCCTAATATTACCATTAGATGTATTACTGGTTGAAATGAATGTATGTATATCAATATAAGATTTCCTGAATATTTTTAGATATCAATTTAATCCATTATTTAAAGTTGGAACAAGTAATATTATTTATTCACACTACGCTCTATTCATGCATTATCTCTATATTCATGGACACAGGGTACATCTATTTTTACCCACAATACTAATTTATACATCTTCAAAATATGGCTCCAAGAAATGGTGGAAGAATTACTCATGTTACCTGATCCACATATTCATTTTATCACAGTAATATTCTGGTCAGAAAATGCAAACATCACACTTATGATTGTACCAAAGTCTAAATGGAAAATGAACATGGATTACTAAAAACATCCATGTCCAGGCTGCCTAATGCTCCCACTTGTCAATTATTTTGGGGACTACATATTTGTTTTTTCCTAAGATTATATATTGAAACTCAATCATATTGAAAATGTCTAATCCAATCACTCACTTTACACTTTGCATGATTTCCTAATGTCTCTATGGATATCTGCTTTCCTACATATTTTCCCCAGTTCATCATTGTGACTGATTCTTCACACGTTCTGACATTCATATTCACTCTCTACCCGAAACTCTATTGCTAAAGAATTTTTGGTCCAAAACGTATACTCACTCTTCTTTTTAAACTTACAAACTGTCTTCCTAATACTACCAACTATCCCTTTTATCCTGGATGTTCTCTTCGACATTCAATCATCCAAGGTACAAGGTCCTATAACATTGTATATCGATTTATCTGAGACATCTGTGCAGAACATAATTCAAAGCTAAGTATCCCAATGAAGGTCCCAATGTCCTTCTGGGCTTCAAATCATACCTAGATTTCTGTTTCCATACTTATATTTTACCTATATATTCTTGTAAATATCGCAGGTTCCCAATACCATTATTCATCAAACAGAATGACTCCTCACCAAAATCGAACCTGTTATTAACCCTAACCATACACTGTTCCCTCAATCTACCTTTACAGAAGAGCAGGGACAGAGTTTGTCTTACAATACAGGAATGTAGGGGATCTTCCACCTGCTTAGAAACTCAATGGTCCAAGCAGAAATGATCCCTGGAGAAGTATTAGGCAGCTATGTAGGACCTGAGAGAGCAAAAGTCATCTTCCATGGCAAACAACCTTGTCAGGATGAAGGGTTGTGTCTGAATCAGCCTCTCTATTCTTAATGGAGAGAATATGGACCAAACCAGGACAATGTGGAGAGCTGTTTCTGGTTCCATATGGTTGATATACCATTCTAACTAGTGAAAGTGTCAGAGGAAGTAGGGTATCCTCCATCTCATGGGACCCTTGGAAGCAACTGTTATAACAAAGTGGTTGCCAAGGCAGTGAACTCATTAAATTCTTGAAATAAGTGACCTACCTCACTTCCTTGGTGATGGAACTCTCTGAATTTGGGATCCAGAAAGCCAGGCACACAGAGCCAGTCCCAGTCTCAGTCCCAGTGGGCTCACATGTTTGGATTTACCAAGGACAGAGTCTGTCTTTTTTGGTACCTACTGATGTGAGGATGGCCAAATGCGAGAAGAGTTCTGAAGACGGGCCTTCCCTGAGAAAGCATGTAGTGGTCAGAACAGGCTCCTGACAACTTCACAGTGTTTGACAAGGAGACCAGATCTAAGACAAGACAGGCCTTTTCGGGGGAACATAAAATGGCCCACCAGTCAAAGGACACTCTGGATAGTCACAGACTTACTTGGGGGAAGGAGGTGCCTTTTTGAGTGTGTGTGTGTGAGTTTGTGGTTTTGTCTCATGTTCTGAGAATAGGTAGGAAAGGCGGTGTGTTTGGTTTGGAGTGGACTATTTCTAGAAAGAACTTTGACAAGGCAAGTGTTTCTGTGTCTGTGTCTCCCACTGTGTCCATGGTTGTAGACATTAGAAAAGAGAATGCATCAATGGATGTGTCCTGTCTAGTAGAAAGCTTCCCAGCATTCATCCTGTCCATTTTAGTAATGGACTGCAGGTTGCCTTATCGATGGGCAACACCTACTATCTTACTAAGTTTCTGTTTTCTTCCTGAATTTTGGCCACTCTCCAGAATAGGCTCATGGTTTTGTGTCCAAAGTATGTACCACCTCCAAACTCTGAGACATGGCTATGTTCTGGATAGCTGGAGGGAATTGGAGCATCTCAGAAAACTCAGATATCAGTGTGACCAGAAAAGCCTCAGTGGAGAAACCCTGTTTGGGCCTTTTGCTAACCTATTGATCATTTGCCCTGAATGTCAGGAAGGTCTTTGCCTCAGGCCACCCCTTTGTGAAGCCTGAAGGAAACAGTTTTCAAATGGAAATGAATGGGCATCACCTGTGGCTCTTTGCTTAATTGCTTTGGAAAGCCATGTGTCTGAATCAGCCTCTTGGCCCTGTGAGAGGCTATGGCTTAGATTTTCAGTGCCTGATGGATCTAAAGAAACATCCAATGTGTGCATCCAAAACCAAAATGGCAAAACATAAGTCATTGTGGATGATGTCTCTTGCCTTCCTCTGTTAGGTTCCTGACATTCTTCAAGGGAGTATAGGGATTTTTTGGGTCAAATGAGTTCTTCCAAGCTCTTCAGAGGTGCTTGGGTTTAATCATTAATCCAAATCACATAAGGAATTTATACCTGACAGTCAGTAGGCCTCTAATTGGAGAAGTAGAGCAGTATTAGCGGCAGACCTATGTGATCAATCCTAGTTCAAAGGAAGGGTGTCCAGGCCACCCTGAGTTTAGGCAAATGAGGGGCAAGGAAGCTTATTTTTGACACTCTCTTGAGCTGCGCCATTCAAGGAATCCTCCAGCCAGAGGTTATGATGAGTGACTCTATGGAAGAAGATGAGGGCCATGTGGGATTGTTTTGGTTTTAATTGTGGTCATTTATGTGGTGGATGGAAAAGATGACTGGGTGCACCTAGCCTTGAACACTGGTGTGATTCTCCTCAGAGACTGAGTTCTGTAACTGACCTCAGAGTAGTAATTACTTTGAAAATGGTTGTGTCTTAATTAGCCTCTTGGCCCTGTGTGAGGCTGTGACTTAGATTATCAGCACCAGATGGATCAAAAGAAAGATCCCATGTGTGCATCCAAAACCAAAATGGCCAAAAGAGCAGTCATTGTGGATTAAGTCTCTTGCCTTTCTCTGTAAGGTTCTGAAAGAATAAAAGAAATTGAAATTGAAATTGAAATGTAAAGAACCAGGTTTGTAAACTTTCCAAGCTGCACTTTCCTGTGGCAGTTTAGACAATTCCCGGATCTGCCCATTAGATGTGTGTTGAAATCTTCCCTGACTACCTAGTTACTTAACAACCCTTTCCCAGAATCCCTGCAGCTCAGCAAGTATACATCTCAGGTATTCAACCAATCAGTTTAAATGTATACCCCTTCTTAGGGCTGACCAATCACCCCCTGCCCGAATTGTTCCCGCAAATGAAAGTGCTAATCATGCTTTAGAGTTGTTATTTGATTTTCCCATGGTATATGATGAATTGCTAAAGGAGGCTATGATGTATGTAAAGTCCCTGCCCTCTCTAAAGAATGTATATAAACTCTGCTCAAGTTGTTCTCAGGGCTCTTTGTTCTTTGCTCTTCTAAAGTGAGCTCTGAGCCCCAGCATGCTGGACCCCCAATAAAACCTTTGCTGTTGCATGAGAAAGCCTCTTGGTGGTCTTTTTCTCTGACGTTCGCCCCACCTATTCATCTGGAGGCCCCAGGTGAGATATCCGGCAGTGGCGGACGAAAGACCCCAATGGACTCCTCTCGGGGTAAGTAAGGCACCTCTTTCTGGTTTTGGGTTTCAGGTTATGGATTGGCAAAGTGGCTGTCAGTGAAGAGCATTAGCTCTCTCTGATGGTGGCTGACAGATGTGTCACAGAGCTACAGGCCACGTTTCTGGGGGACACTCCAGAGGACTAGAGAAATCAAGGAATACTAATTTCCTCAACTCGTTTATATTTTGCTTCAGGATTCGGTTCGCCAGCCCATCAGGTTTTGCCGGCTACTCAGTTTTGGTCATTGTTCTGAACTCATGTTGAGTTTACGGGCTGTCTTTATTGTCTAACCCATCAGGTTTTGGCAGTTACTCAGTTCTAATCTTTGTCTTGGACTCATGTTAAACGTTTACTGTTTGTCTTTGTCTGTGTTGCGTTTGTGTCTTCACTGTCCCTTTTTGAGTAACTCTCATAATGGGACAAAGCACTTCCACTTCTCTGTCCCTGACACTTGATCATTGGACTGATGTCCGCTCAAGGGCCCAGAATCTTTCTTTTTCAGTAAAATGCCGTACCTGGCAGATTCTCTGTGCTTCAGAATGGCCCATTCTCGGAGTCAGGTGGCCCCCCAGAAGGATCCTTCTACTTCCCTCTAATCCAAAAAGTCAGAGATATTGTCTTTCAGCCGGGGCCACGTGGCCACCCAGATCAACAGCCATATACCCCTTCCCCCAGCATCCTATCATTCAAAACTTCCACTCCTCCCCCTCTTCCTTCCATTCTCCCTGAGTCACAAGACTGGACACTCCTCCCCCTCCTTATCCTCTACCCTCGCTCTCCAACCCCCAACACGTTCCAGATGATATTCTCGCCGCTGACTCAGCCTCTCCGCCGCTAGAGGCAATTGGGCCAGACCCAAGCACTCCAGGGGACTTCTCTGCAGCAGCAGCAACCCCTCCTCCCCTGGAGGAAGCTGGGCCACCTAAAGGAACCCGCCGGTAACGGATAATAGAAAACTCGGAAGCCCCTATGATGCTTCCTCTCCATCCCTACGGGCCAATGAACCGATCCAACTGGCACCCAAACACCTTTAAATGTAGGTAGCATCTGTTCACTTATCGCCAGACTCTAATAGCGGGTCTCCGAGTGGCCGCCAGAGGGCCGACTAATTTGGCCAAGGTAAGAGAGATTATCCAAGGGCCTAATGAGTCTCCCTCTATGTTTCTGGAGAGAATTATGGAAGCATATAGGAAATATACTCCTTTTGATCCTCAGGCAGAGGATGAACAAGCATCTGTTGCAATGGCCTTTATCGAGCAGGCTGCCCTAGATATTAAGAGAAAGTTACAACGTCTAGATGTATTACAAGATAAGACCTTGAGAGATTTAGTAAGAGATGCTGAGAAAGTATATTATAAGAGAGAAACTGAGGAGGAAAGGGAACAGAGGAGAGAGACGGAAAGGGAACAAAAAGAGGATGAAAGGAGCAAAAGGCAGACTAAAGCATTGACTAAGGTTCTGGTCAGAGCACCAAATATGCCAGAAGTTAAAAAGCAGGGAGACAGAAAGGGATACCTGGGCCCCCGCCAATGGCTGCCCCTGGCCTCAGATCTGTGTGCCTACTGTAAAGAAAACAGGACACTAGGCCAAAGAGTGCCCCCGAAAGAAGCAGAGATGCCAGTCCGCCGTGCTGACTCTAGAAGAGGACTAGGAAAGTCGGGGCTCGGATCCCCTCTCCGAGCTCAGGGTAACATTTAAAGTGGAGGGGACCCCAGTGAACTTTGAAGTGGATACAGGAGCAGTAAAATCAACCTTTAAGACCCCACTGGGCCCCCTATCAAATAAATGGTCCCCTGTTAAAGGTACTAATGGCAGTAGATACTGGGCTGGGACAACTAAGAGGACTATGGACCTAGGAAATGGAAAAGTCCACCACGCTTTCCAAGTAATCCAAGAATGCCCAGCCCCATTGATGGGCTGGGATCTGCTTAACAAACTCTGGGCTAGAATAACCTTTAACCCTGATGGTCCCCAAGTGGAGTTTCTAAAGCCTTCAGTAAAAACTCCCATAGTCATGGCTTTGACAACATCCGTAGAAGATGAACATCAACACTTCGTGCCTCCTAGGACTGATCAAACAGGAAAACTACCCCAGAAATGGATAAAAGATTATCCTAATGCCTGGGCAGAAACTGCTGGGTTAGGTCTAGCCATATAACAACCTCCAATAGTAGTAGAATTAAAAGCCTCTATCTCTCCAATCAGTGTTAAACAATATCCTCTAATCAAAGAAGCTAAGGATGGGATAAGGGCCCATATTCAGAAATACCTGGCTCTTGGGGTCCTAAGGCCCTGTCATTTGTCCTAGAATATCCCCCTGCTACCAGTAAGAAAGTCAGGAACTGGGGACTACCGGACGCTTCAATACCTAAGAGAGATCAACAACAGAGTGCAGGACATTCACCCCACTGTACCAAATCCATATAATTTGCTTAGCGCTCTGAATCTGGAGCAGGAATGGTACACTGTGCTAGACTTAAAAGATGCTCACTTTTGCTTGCCCGTACATAAGGACAGTCAGTTGCTGTTTGCTTTTGAGTGGATAGACCCCGAAAAAGGAACATCTGTCCAACTAACCTGGACTAGACTCCTACAGGGGTTCAAAAACTCTCCCACTCTCTTTGATGAACCCCTCCACAAGGACTTCAATGACTTCAAAACTGCACACCCCGATGTCACCATACTCCAATATGTGGATGGTCTGCTACTGGCAGCCGACACCAAAGAGAACTATGAGTCTGGGACCCAAGCATTATTTTCCAAGCTTGCTTGGCTTGGATATAGGGCTTCTGCCAAAAAGGCCCAAATTTGTCAGCAAGAAGTAATCTTCCTGGGTTATTCTCTTAGGGGTGGCAAAGGATGGCTCACTGAGCCAACAAAATGAACCTTTGTGCAGATACTGCCCCCATCTAATAAGAGACAACTCAGGGAGTTTCTTGGGACTGCCGGCTTTTGCAGGTTATGGATTCCTGGGTTCGCGTCTCTGGCTGCCCCTTTATACCCGCTGATAAAGGGGGATGCCCACTTCCAATGGACCCCTGAGCACCAACAAGCTTTTGATAATGTCAGAAAAAAGGTGCTGCTATCTGCTCCGGCCTTAGCACTCCCAGATATAGAAAAACCCTTCAGTCTCTACATCGAGGAAAAGAAAGGAATAGCACGGGTTGTGCTCACTGAGACTTTGGGACCTTGGAAAAGGCCGGTAGAATACTTATCAAATAAACTGGACCCAGTGGCTAGTGGGTCGCCCCATTGCTTAAGAGCTATAGCAGCGGCAGCCCTTCTAATAAAAGATGCTGATAAATTAACGTTGGGACAGAAGCTAACGATTATAGTCCCCCATGCCCTGGAGTGCATCATCTGTCAGCCTCCAGAGATGTGGCTATCAAACTCTAGAATAACCCACTACCAGAACCTCTTGCTTGACAAAGACAGAATCACGCTGGGACCCGCTGCTCCACTCAACCCGGCTACACTGCTGCCAGAAGAATCATCAAGACCCGTTGCTCATGAGTGTCAACACATACTGGCAGAGGAAACCAGTATACGACGAGACTTGAAGGATCAGCCACTGCCTTGCCCTGAAGTTGTATGGTTTATGGATGGCAGCAGCTTCCTCCAAGATGGTAAGCGGTGGGCTGGAGAAGCAGTAGTTAGCAAAATTAATGTCATCTGTTCCTCTGGTCTCCCAGAACTGACATCAGCCCAAAAAGCAGAACTGATTGCCCTTACGAAAGTATTGGAACTAGCAACAGGCAAAAGGGCCACCATATACACTGATAGCCGCTATGCATTTGCCACTGCAAATGTGCACGGGGCTATTTACCAGCAAAGGGGGTTATTAACCTCCACCTGGAAAGAAATAAAGAACAAAGATGAGATCCTCCAACTTCTCTCAGCAGTGCAGGGCCCTAAGGAACTAGCTATAGTGCACTGCCCAGGGCACCAGAAGGGAAACGAACCCGTGGCGGTTGGAAAAAGAAGGGCAGATGAGGAAGCTTAATTGGCAGCCCTAAATGGAGTGACTGTGTTAACTTTTTCCACACCAGGGGGAACAACAATCAGGAGACTTGGCCGCTCCGGAACATTCAGGCAACTTATCATCTGAGGAGACAGATACAGAACTCTGGGATCCTACAGAGCCAAGTTTACAATTTCAAAAAGCCCACCTTTATGTCAAAGACGTACACCAGCTCACCCACTTAGACTCAGAGAAGATATAGGCACTCTTAAAGGACCGGAGAAAGGACTTATTATTGACTGACTCACAGAGGAAAGAAATAGCTGAGCAGGTGACTAGAGCTTGTCAAGTCTGCCAAGTAGTTAATGCTTACCCATCCAAGCTTCCTGCAGGGAAGCGCTTACAAGGAACCAGACAAGGACAATTCTGGGAATTGAACTTTACTGAAATTAAGCCAGCAAGGTATGAACTTAAATATCTCCTAGTCTTTGTAGATACTTTTTCAGGATGGGTCGAAGCCTTCCCCATGAAGAAAGAAACAGCTCAGATGGTAGTCAAAAAGATCGTAGAAGACATTTTTCCAAGGTTCGGCCTGCCTAAGGTAATAGGGTCCGCTAACAGACCGGCATTCATGCCCCAGGAAAGTAAGGGATTTGCCAGGACCCTGGGGATTAATTGGAAGTTACATTGTGCTTATAGACCCTAGAGCTCAGGACAGGTAGAAAGGATGAATAGAACCATCAAAGAGTACTTAACAAAATTAAGCTTGGATACTGGCATAAAAAATTGGACTATGCTCCAACCTTATGCACTGTTTTGTGAAAGAAATACCCCCTCCGCCTCTTTGTGTAACCTCACCTCTTATGAAATTCTCAATGGTGCCCGTCCTCCAGTAGGGGACCTAATCCCAACTATGAGACTTAATGATTCCTTTCACACCCCCTTGCTTGACAGATTTAAAGCCCTTTAACAAACCCAGCACCCAGCGATACCTGTGGAAACATTTGGCCTCTGCTTATCAGACTGGAGACGAGGGAACCCCACATTGATATCAAGTGGGAGGCTTCGTCTACGTGAGATGGCGTCAGGTGTCATCCCTGGAACTCCACTGGAAAGGACCATACCAGGTGCTGCTTATAACACCCACAGTGGTGAAAGTGGATGGGATCACTTCCTGGATCAATGCCTCCCATCTCATGCCTGAGCCCTGTTCAGACTCTGGCTGGAAACTTCTACAGACTGGTATCCATCTCAAGTTGCGTGTCCGTCATGTGGGTAGGGCTATGGATTCTTCCCATGACCACCAGCAGCCCTAATTCCCATCAGCGTGCTCAGCAACAAGGGCAAGTAATGAATCCTAATGGGCAAGTAGTGTGATCTATTTCACAAACAGCCACCTTATGGACTTGGTGGCCATCTCTCCACCCGGACATTTGTCAGGTTGCCATAGGCTTCCCTGACTGGGATCTCCCTGACATAGAGGACCCCACACAGATTCCACTCAAACCCTAACCAGGGCAACATAGACCACCTTAACCCATGAATTATGGATGTCATCTCCCCCAGCTCAGGTGTAAACTAGTCAGTCTTGACTATTATGTGTGCCCACCTGATTTCCAAAGTCATAAAACAGGCCCAAACCTGTGGAGGACCCAGTGACTTTTATTGTAGATCTTGGGGTTGTGAACAAACGAAAGCTGCATGGTGGAACCCAAACTCCCCAGAAAGGTATGATTCCGGTAGGATGAAATGACACCTGGATTGATCCCAAGAAATGTGCTGCTAGCCCAGTGGTGTCAAAAACTCGCTGTGGAAAGAATACTCTATGTTACCCCCTCAATATAACTTTCACTTCCAAAGGAAGGGGCTACCTCAGAAAAACCTGGCCTATGGGAAATACGTGGGGAATGCGATTCTATATTTATGGCCCAGGTGATGAATTTGGTCTCTGGTTCACCGTCTGGCTTAAAAAGAAAGAAAATCCCACAGCAATAGGACCCAATCCCCTCAAGCCAGGAATTAAGCCTCCTAAACCTTCCATGCCTAGATCTACCAGAACCCCTCTACCATCTAATACTTCCTGGATTCCGTCTTTGCCTACTTCCCCAGTCCAGAGTACATCTGACTCCTCCCCCTGGGAACTAATTAAAGGAACCTTTATGGTACTGAACTCCATACAGTCAGAACTCCTTGTATTTCAGCCCAGGTCTTTGACAGCCCTGTAAATTATTGTGTAATGGTGCAGATACTCTCCAGGGTACTCTATCATAATGCCTAATCATTTGAAGGTCTACTAGGGGGACAAACAACCCGATATCAAGGGGAACCATTGTCCCTTACTCTAGCCATCCTATTGGGGATAGGAGCTGCTGCAGGAGTGGGTATGGGAACAGCTTCTATGATGCGTGGTTAACAACAAATGGCCCAATTAGAAACAGCAATAAATCAAGACTTGAAGACGTTAGAGACCTCCATCACAGCTTTGCAGGAATCCTTAACCTTTCTCTCTGAAGTTGTTTTACAGAACAGGTGAGGATTAGACCTCCTCTTGATGAGGGAGAGGGCCTCTGTGTTGCACTGAGAGAAGAATGTTGTTTTTATGCTGACCATATTGGAGTTGCAAAATAATTCATGAGTAAATTAAGAAAATACCTTGAAGAGCGCCAGAGAGAATGGGAGATTCAACAAGGGTGCTTTGAGTCATGGTTAACCCAGTACCCCTGGTAACTACACTAATATCAGACTTAGCTGGACCCCTGATCATCCTTATGGTGTTGCTAACTGTGGGACCTTGTTTGCTTAACCACATAGTTTCCTTTCTCCAGGCTCAGATTAGGCAGGTGAAACTCATGATAATCAGACAAAAATATGCTGCACTGGTAGGAATAGAATGTGAAACCCCACAATAATTTTGATTCATTACTTTTAAGATTAAAAGTAGTCAGAAAAAGGGGTGGGAAATGAAAGAATAAAAGAAATTGAAATTGAAACGTAAATAACCAGGTTTTGTACATTTTCCAAGCTGCACTCAGAACCTGAAATTCCTGTGGCACTTAAGACAATTCCCGGATCTTCCCATTAGATGTGTGTTGAAATCTTCCCTGACCACCTCGTTACTTAACCACCCCTTCCCAGAAACCATGCAGATCTGCACGTATACATCTCAGTGCTTCAACCAATCAGTTTAAATGTATACTCCTTCTCACGGCTGACCAATCACCCGCTGCCCAACCTGTTCGCGCCAATGAATGTGCTAATCATGTTTTAGAGTTATTATTTGTTTTTCCCGCGGTATATGATGATTTTCTAAAGGAGGCTATGATGTATGTAAAGTCCCTGCCCTCTCTAAAGAATGTATATAAACTCTGCTCAAGTTGTTCTCGGGGCTCTTTGTTCTTTGCTCCTCTGAAGTGAGCTCTGAGCCTCAGCATGCTGGACCCCCAATAAACCCTTTGCTGTGGCATGAGACAGTCTCTTGGTGGTCTTTTCCTCCGAAGTTCGCCCGACCTTTTCAGTTCCTGACTTCCGTCAAGTGAGAATAGGGATCATTTGGGTCAAATGAGTTCTTCAAAGCCCTACAGTGGATAGCCCATAGGTGCTTGGGTTTTCTCATGACTCCAAATCACATAGAAAATCTACACCTGACAGTCATTAGGCCTCAAATTGGAGAAGCAGAGCAGTATTAAAGGCAGGCTTATTTGATCACTCCTGGTTCAAAGGAAGGGTGTTTAGGCCACCCTGACTTTTGGCAAATGAGGGGCAATGGAGCTTATTTTGGACACTGTCTTGGGCTGCACCCCTCATGGAAACTTCCAGCCAGAGGTTTTGATGCGTGTCTGTGTAGAAGAAGATGAGGCCCATGTGGGAGTGTTTTGATTTAAATTGGGGTCATATGTGTGGTAGCTGGAAGAGATTACTGGGTCCTCCTGGGCCTGAACTCTGGTGTGACTCCTTTTAGACACTGTGTCCTGGAACTGAGCTTAGTGAAGTATTGCCATGAGTTGTGTTGGGATTTGAGGAGGCCATGCATGAGAGTCGCCCTTGGAACCTGAGATGTAGGCCCAGGGTAGCTTTCCACAGAGCACTGGGAATCTCAGTCAGGATACCACAAGATTTTATTCTGAAAGACTTGGCAGCCATAGTTGAGATCAAAACACTCATGGATCTCAATTGTAGACCTCAATGAGCCTGGCTTCAGGTGACCTTTTGGACACTCTTTGGGAAGCCTTGCCTGTGAGAGTTCTCCAGAGTTTTCATTGAAATGATCATACTCACCATTTAATGGTTCCTGCATGAATTGAAATCCACTGTGCCTCCAACTTCATCCTTGATAAATGGCTAGATAAATAGTTTAAATTTTTGAAATTCCCATGAACAGGTGGCATACAGAACCTTTGGATGTCCTATTTCTGATCATGAGTGTACCAGACAGTGCCTTGATTGATTGGGTTTAATGAAAATGGTGTAGAACCGAGATGCCAGTAATTTGGAGCCTGATGAGTAGAGGGCCTAGAGCAGCGGTAGGCAGGTGTGTGATAAAACATCTGTGATGGGGCCATGTGGATCTGCCTTTGGATTCCAAATGTCATGAGATGGACATGGTGCAGCCAGGAGACCATTATAAGTAAACACATCTTGTTATATGGAGAGGTTTTAGGGTAATTTACAGAATCAGGTTGCTATGGTCAAGGGAGCAAGCTATGTGGTATAGAGGCCGGTTTCATGAATGCTCATGTGTGAGCCACCACATGTGATAGAACTCCCTCCAGCACTGTGTCCCAGTTGAACTCCTTGTATTTCATGAAGCAAATACAAAACTTGCAGTGCAGCAGCAAGAAACACCAGGAAAAGTGGAGGATTACTAAATGGCTTCACAGTCCACACGGGCAGACACTTAGACCACTGTGTCCCAGTTGAACTCCATGTATTTCGTGAAGCGAATACCAAAGTCGCAGTGCAGCAGCAAGAAACACAATGAAGAGTGGAAGAGGAACAAATGAATATACAGTCCACGCGGGGACACACTTTGCCCCAAGTGGCCATAGTATACCTACAAAGAGAGAATTCAGCACTGCTCCCTCATGTTCATTGGAATATTACAATTTATGTCCTCCAGGTCACATAGATGCTGACCCAGCTTTGATCGTCTCACTAGAAGGAAGCAAAAGCTCCTGAAAACAACATATATTTCAAGTGCCCAAACTCAGAGGCAGTTTCTCAAGAAGTCTTTAGGCCAGCAGAGCTCTGTGATTGTGGAGTGCTTACCCTGTCCCTTACTTTTGAAAACTCCTCTACCACCTCCATGGTTGTGAACTCCTGATCAAATTCCATTTCAGATATGTATTCACATATTTTCTATCTCTTTTCCTCTAATTGTGTCTTACTTGGGGCGAAGGTAATGTCAAGGGATTGTTCTGGATGAGAGTGGGAAGATTTTTCTGAAGCACATATTTGCATACACATTGGATTCATTTTCCTATTTTCCATTCAAAATACTGAATCACTGACATTAACACATACCCTACTAGACTCTGACTACTAATCCTAATATGTTGGAGAAAAATACCCCCAAAAGAATAGAACTACAAGCAGTTCAGAGGAGGCATGGTGGATAGTTGGGCTTGCCTTTTGAATTATATAGTGTAGGAGTTTTAAATCTTGTCAATTTTTTTTGAAATAGTTCTCCATGTATTTTAAAAGTTAAGAAATATGTGAATTCCTGTCTCCCTTACTCTGAAGCCTATTCAGCACCTGTATTTTTATATGCACATTTAGAATCCTACCTGTTACCACACGTACATTCTTGTGTTGTGGCTGAATTGGCAGATACAAATTTTGAAAAGGGATCACTCCTCCTAAACGCTGTTGGAACTGAAAATTCAACCTGTGGGTGAGCTTCCTAGTTGAACAACATTATACATAAATCGATGTTCAGTAAAATGAATTTATTTGGATCTGTGGATGATATATATTTCATGGTGATTTTAAATTGGCATATAGTGCTACTTTTTAATGTCTGTGAATGTTTGTGTGTGTGTGTGTGTATATATATATATATATATATATATATATATATATATATATATATATATACACACTCTCCAGATTTTTCAAAATATGAAATATATGTGTATTATTTTACACATCCTAAATTTTTCATATTCATGAATGTGGATTTATAATCATCTTTTCACAAGATTATTCTCAGAAATATTCACATACCCTACTAGACTCTGACTACTAATCCTAATATGATGCAGAAAAGTAACGCAAACAGAGTAGAAATACAAGCATTTCAGAGGAGGCATGTTGTATATTTGGACTTGTCTTTTGCATGATAAATGGTAGGTGTTATAAATCTGGTCAATTTTCAATTGAAATAGTTCTCCATGTGTTTTTAAAATTAACAAATATATGAATTCCTGTCCCTTTCTCTGTAGCCTATTCATCACATGTATTTTTATATGCATTTATAGTATCCTACCTGGTATCACATGTACATTTTTGTGAGTTGCCTGACTTGGTAGATACAAATTGTGAGAAGAGATCACTCCTCCAAATCGTTGTTGGAACTGAAAATTCCACCTATAGGGGAGCTTCCTAGTAGAAAAACATTATACATAAACTCATGTTCAGTAAAATAAATATTTTTGCATCTTTGGATGATATATATTTATAGATGAATTTTGAGTGGCATATATATTGCTACTTTTTAATGTCTGTGTGTGTGTTTTGTGTAAATATATATATATATATACACTCTCCAGATTTTTGAAAATATGAAATATATGTGTCTTATTTACACTCGCTAAATTTATTCATGTTCATGGACTTGGATTTATTATCAACTTTTCACAAGATTATTCTCAGAAATATTCATCCACCTGAAAAACAGATTTAACTAATATTTCTACAGTAACTGACCAAGTTTAACATCAGTGCACCTCGATTCCGATATGACAAGCTGTGCATTTTGACGTTCTTTTTTATTAAACCCTGGTACATTAATATTTATTCGTATTATGGACATCATAGGATATATATTTCATCCACAAATTCACAAATTTATGGGCATTTGTTTCACTTTCAATCAATTCCTGCTTCAGAACACATGTATTCCTCCAGGTGTCTTGACTGGTCTTTTCATGTGACTTCTACCCAAACACATTATTTTCGATTTCCATAATCAATTTAGAAGCAAAACTCACACCCTTTATGATAAACCATAACCCTAATATTACAAATAGATGTACAATTGGTTTGAATGAATGTATGTTTATCAATATAAAATTTTCTTTATATTTTCAGATATCACTTCAATCCATTTTTTAAAGTTGAAACCAATTATATTCTTTATTCACACTATTGTCTATTCATACATTTTCTCTATATTCAGAGACACAGGGTGCACGTATTTGTACCCCCAATACTAATTTATATGTCTTCAACATATTGCTTCCAGAAATGGTGGAAGAAATACTCATGTCACCTGATATAAATATACATTTTTTCAGTGTAATATTCTGGACACAAAACGCAAATGTCACACTTATGATTGTACCAAATCCTAAATAGGAAGTGAGCATGGATTACTAAAACCATCCATGTCCAGGTTGCCTAATGCTCTCAAATGTCTATCCTGTCGGTGACTACATATTTGTTTCTTCCTAAGATTATATATTAAATCTCAACCTGTTGAAAATGTCTAATCCTATCACTCACTTTATACTTTGCCTGATTTCCTAATGTTTCTATTGATAAATGCTTTCCTACATATTTTTTCCAGTTCATCACTGTGACCAACTCTTCACATGTGCTGAAATTTACATTCACTCTCTAACCAAAACTCTATTGCTAAAGTACTTTTGGTCCAAATCCTATTCTCACTCTTCTATCTAAACCTACACTATCTTCCTAATCCTACCGACTATCCCTTTTTGACTGGATGTTTTCTTACACATTCAATCAACCAAGGTACATGGTCCTTTGCATTTTATATCGATTTATCTGAGATATCTGTGCAGAACATTGTTCAAAGCTAAGTTTCCCACTCCAGTGCCCAGTGCAATTCTGGGCTTCAAATCTTATCTAGAATTCCATTGTCATACTTATATTTCACCTCTATATTCTTATAAATACCACAGGATCCCAATATTCTTATTCATCCAGCAGAATGATTCCTAACACAAATCGAACCTGTTATTAACCCTAACCATATACTGTTCCCTCAATCTATCTTTACAAAAGAGCAGGACTGAGTTGGTCTTACAATACAAAAATGTAGGGAGACTTTCACCTGCTGAGAAGCTCAAAGGTCTATGCAGATATAATCCCTGGAGAAGATATAGGGAACTATGAAGTACCTGAGAGAGAAAAAGTCATCTTCAATTGCAAACAACCTGGTCATGACGAAGGGATGTTTCTGAATCAGCCTCTATCTTCTTAATGTAGAGAAGATGGACCAAACCAGGCCTATGTAGGGAGCTGTTCCCAGGTGCCTATGGTTGATATAACTTTCTATCTTGTGAAATTGTAACAGGAAATAGGGGCAGCCTCCATCTCATGAGACCCTTGGAAGCAACTGTTAGGACAAAGTGGTTGCAAAGGCAGCAAATTCAATCAGTTCCAGAAAGAAGTGACCTCATCTAATTTTCTTGGTGAAGGAACACTCTAAACTTGGAATCCAGGCACCCAGAGGCAGTCCCAGTTCCAGTCCCAGTGGGCTCACTTGTTTAGATTTACAGAGGACAGAGTCCGTCTTTCTTGGTAAATACTGATGTGAGTATGGCCAAATGCCAGGTGAGCTCTGAAGAGGGGCCTTTCCTGAGAAAGCAGGTAGTGTCTCACTGCTGGTCCCGGACAATTTCACAGAGTTAGCCAAAGAGACCTGATCTGAGACAGGACAGGCCGTTTCGGGGGAACATAAAATGGTCCACCAGTCAGAGGGCTCTCCAGATAGTCACATACCTACTTGGAGGAAGGAGGTGCCTTTATGGTTGTGGGTGTGAGTTTGTGGTTTTGTCTCATGTTCTGAGAATAGGTAGGAAAGGCAGTTTGTTTGGTTTGGAATGGACTGTGTCTACTGAGTCCTTTGACAAGGCAAGTGTTTCTATGTCTGTGTATCCCACCATGTCTGTGGTTGTAGACATTAGAAAAGAGAATGCATCAATGGATTTGTCATGTCTAGTAGAAAGCTTCTCAGCATTCATCCTGCCTAATTTATGAATGGACTGTGGATTGCCTTATGGATGTGCAACACCTACTATCTTCCAAAGTTCCTGTTTTCTTCGTAGAATTATGGCCACTCTTCAGAATAGGCTTATGATTTTATGTCCACCATATGAACCACCTCCAAGATCTGTGACATGGCTCTGTACTGGATAGCTGAAGGGAATGAGAGCATGTCAGAAAACACAGATATCATTGGGACCAGGAGAGTCTCAATGGAGAAACCCTGCTTTGGGTCTTTTGCTTACCTATTTGTCTGTTGCCCTGAATGTCAGGAAGTTCTTTGACTCAGGCCACCCCTTTTTGAAGCCTGAAGAAAACAGTTTTCAAATGAAAATGAATGGGCATCACCTTGGGCTCTTTGCTTAATTGCTTTAGAATGGGATGTGTCTGAATCAGCCTCTTGGCCCTGTGTGAGGCTGTGGCTTTGATTCTCAGCACCTGATGGGTCTAAAGAAGGATCCCATGTGTGCATCCAAAACCAAAATGGCCAAAAGAGTGGTCATTGTGGATGGAGTCTCTCGTCTTCCTCTGTAATGTTCCTGCCTCCATCAAGTGAGAATAGGGATCCTTTGGGTCAAATGAGTTCTTCAAAGCCCTGCAGAGTCTAGCCCATAGGTGCTTGGGTTTTCTCATGACTCCCATTTACAAAAAGAATCTAAGCCCCACAGTCACTAGGCCACAAATTGCAGAAGTGGAGCAGTATTAACGGCAGGCCTATTTGATCACTCCTGGTTCACAGGAAGGGAGTCCGGGCCTTTAGGCATATGAGGGGTAAGGAAGCTTCTTTTGGACATTGTCTTGGGCTGTGCCCCTCATAGAATCCTCCAGCCAGAGGTAATGATGAGTGTCTATATGGAAGAAGATGAGGTCCATGTGGGAGTGTTTTGGTTTTAATTGTGGTCACTTGTGTGGCGGTTGGAAGAGATGAATTGGTCCACGTGGGCTGGAACTCTGGCGTAATTACCCTTAGAGACTGCATTCTGGAGCTGATCTTAGAGAAGTATTGCAATGAGTTGTGTTGGGATTTTAGGAGGCCACGCATGAGGGTAGTCCTTGGAAAATGAGTCTTGACCCAGGGTTGCTTTCCACAGAGCACTGGGAATCTCAGCCAGGATATCACATGATTTTACTCTGAAAGACTTGGCAGCAATAGTTGAGAGTCAAAACAAACATGGACCTCATATTGTAGACCTCAATGGGCCTGGCTTCATGTGAACTTTTGGCCACTCTTTTGGAAGCCTTGCCTGTGAGAGTTCTCGAGAGCTTTCATTAAAATGAGTTTCCTCAACATTTAATGGTTCCTGAATGAATTGAAACACACAGTGCCTCCAACTTCATCCTTTAAAAATGGTTAGATAAATACCATGAAATGTTTAAAATTCCCATGAGCAGGTGGCACTGGAAAACCTTTGGATGTCCTGTTTCTGATTATGAATATACCAGAAGGTGCCTTGATTGACTGGTTTTCATGAAAATGGTATAGAAAAGAGATGCAAGTAAGTTCGAGCCTGCTGAGTAGTGGACCTAGAGAAGTTGTGGGCAGGTGTGTGATAAAAAATCTGTGGTTTGGCCATGTGGATCTGCCTTTGGCTTCCAAATGGATTATGACTGATATGGTGCAGCCAGCAGACCCTTCTCTGAAAAGGCATCTTGTTATATGTAGGAGTTTCAGGGCAATGTTCAGAATCAGGTTGCTATGCTCAAGGAGGCAAGCTGGTGGGATAGAAGCATGGTTGGTGCATTTTCCTGCAGACCCTGACCCACCACACGTGACAGAACTCACTCCAGCACTGTGTCCCAGTTGAACTCCTTGTTTCATGAAGCAAATGCCAAATTGCGAGTGCAGCAGCAAGAAACAGCACGAAAAGTGGAGGATGACCAAATGGGTTCACAGTGCACACGGGGAGACACTTAGCCCCCATTGGTCACAGTTTACCTACAAAGAGAGAATTTAGCAATGCTGCCTCATGTTCATTGGAAAACAAGAAACCATGTGCTCACAAAGGTCACAAAACTGCAGACCCAGCTTGGATGGTCTCACTACAATGGAAGCTAAAGCTCCTGACAACAACATATATTTCATGTGCCCAACCTCAGAGGCAGTTTCTTAAGAACTCTTTTGGCCAGCAGAGCTCCATGTTTGTGGAGAGTTTACATTGTCCCTTAATTTTGGAAACTCCTCTACCTTCTCCAAATTTGTGAAAATTGAGCAGTTTCCATTGCAGATATGTATTCACAGATTTTCTAACTCTTCTCCTCTAATTGTGTCATACATGGGGCGAAGGTAGTGTCAAGGCATTGCTCTGGATGAGAGTGGGAAGATATTTGTGTAGCACATATTTGCATACACATTGCATTCATTTTCAATTTTCTATTTGAAATACTGAATCCCTGACACTATCCCATACCCTACTATCCTCTGACTACTAATCCTAATATGATGGAGAAAAATACCCAAACAGAATAGAAATACAAGCAGTTCAGAGGAGGCATGCTGCATACTTGGACTTACCTTTTGCATGATAAATGGTAGGTGTTATAAATCTAGTCAATTTTTAATTGAAATAGTTCACCATGTGTTTTTAAATTAAACAAATATATGAATTCCTGTCTCCCTTTCTCTGTAGCCTATTCATCACATGTATTTTCATATGCACTTATAGAATCCTACCTGGTATCACATGTACATTTTTGTGAGGTGGCTGACTTGGCAGATACAAATTGTGAGAAGAGATCACTCCTCCAAATTGCTGTTGGAACTGAAAATTCCACCTATAGGGGAACTTCCTAGTAGAACATCATTATACATTAACTCATGTTCAGTAAAATAAATATTTTTGCATCTGTGGATGATATATATTTAAAGATGAATTTCGATTGGCATATATATTGCTACTTTTAAATGTCTGTGTGTGTTTTTTTTTTGTGTGTGTGGGGGTATGTGTGTGTGTGTGTGTGTGTGTGTGTGTGTGTGTGTGTGTATATATATATATATATATATATATATATATATATATATATCTGGAGAGTATATATATATATATATATATATATATATATATATATATATACACTCTCCAGATTTTTCAAAATATGAAATATATGTGTCTTATATACACTCTCTAAATTCATTCATGTTCATGCATGTGGATTTATAATAAACTTTCCAAAATATTAGTCTCAGAAATATTCATCCACCTTAAATACATATTTGTTTCCTAGTACTGAAAACTAACTTCAGTGAATGGTGCATACAAATGTTAATAATTCTACAGGAACTGATCCAGTCTATCACCAATGCAAGTAGATCCCAATGGGACATGATGTATAATATGATGTTCATTTATATTCAACACTGGTACATTATTATTTCTTCAGTTTTTGCTCATCATAAGATATGTATTTCATCCACAAGTTCACAAATTTGTAGGCATTTCTTTAAACTTTAATCACTTCCTACTTCACAACACATGTATTGTCAGGGTTTCTTGACTGGTCTTTTCATGAGACTTCTTTCCAAACACATTATTTTTGATTTCCATAATCACTTTTGAAGTAAAACTCACACACTCTTTATGATAAACCAAAACACTAATATTGACATTAGATGAATAACTGGTTGGAATGAATGATTGTATATGCATATAAGATTTCCAGTAATTTTTCAGATATCAGTTCATCCCATTATATTAAGTTGGAACAAGTTATATTACTTATTCACAGTATGGTCTATTCATGCTTTATCTCTATATTCATAGACATAGGGTACACCTCTTTGTACGCCCAATACTAATTTTATGTCTTCAGTATATTGCTACCAAAAATGGTGGAAGAAATACTTATGTCACCTGATCTACATATACATATTATCACAATAATATTCTGGACAAAAATGTAAATGTTACACTTATGATTGAACCAAGCAAAGCCTAAATGAAAAGTGAACATAGATTACTAAAAACATCCATGTCCAGGGTGCCTAATGCTCTCAAATGTCAATATTATTGGTGACTTCATATTTGTTTCTTTCTAAGATTCAACCTCAAGCCTGTTGAAAATGTCTAATCCTCTCACTCACTTTATACTTTCCCTGATTTTGTAATATCTTTATTGATATCTTCTTTTCTACATGTTTTCCCCACTTCATCATCGTGACTGGCTCTTCATATGTGCTGACATATACATTCACTCTCTAACTGAAATCCTATTGCTAAAGAACTTTTGTTCCAAATCATATACTCACTCTTCTTCCTAAAATGACCGACTATCTTCCTAATCCTACCGACTATCCCTTTTTGAAGGGATGTTCTCTTCTACATTCAATCTTCCAAGGTACAAGGTCCTATGCCATTGTATATCAAATTATCTGAGACATCTGTGCAGAACCTAATTCAAAGCTAAGTATCCCAATCAAGGGCCCAATGCCCTTATGGGTTTAAAATCATACCTGGATTTCTGTTTTCATACTTATGTTTCACCTCTACATTCTTGTAAATATACCAGGTTCCCAATACCATTATTCATCCAGAAGAATGATTCCTAACACAAATCGAAATCAAACCTGTTATTAACCCTAAACATACACTGTTCCCTCAATCTCATTTTACAGAAGAGCAGGGACAAAGTTGTTCTTACAATACAGAAAAGTAGGGGACCTTCCACCTGCTGAGATCCTCAAAGGTCCATGCAGAAATGATACCTGGAGAAGTTGTAGACAGGTATGAAGGACCTGAAAGAGCAAAAGTCATCTTCGATGACAAACCACCTGGTCAGGATGAAGGGATGTGTCTGAATCAGCCTCTCTCTTCTTATTGTGGAGAAGATGGACCAAACCAGGCCTGTGTGTGTGCCTATGGTTGATATACCATTCTAAATTGTGAAAGTGTCAGAGGAAGAAGGGGCAACCTCCATCTCATGGGGCCCTTGGAAGCAACTGTTAGGACCAAGTGGTTGCCAAGGCAGTGACCTCATTCAGTTCCAAAGAAAGTGTCATACCTCATTTCCTTGGTGATGGAACTCTCTGAACTTGGTATCCAAGAAGCCAGGCACCCAGATGCAGTTCCAGTCCCAGTCCCAGTGGGCTCACTTGTTTGGATTTACCAAGGACAGACTCAGTCTTTCTTGGTACCTACTGATGTGAGGATGGCCAAATGCCAGGAGAGCTCTGAAGAGGGACCTTTCCTGAGAAAGCAGGTAGTGGCTCACCACTTTTTCCTGACAACTTCACATAGTTTGCCAAGGAAACCAGATCTGAGAGAATACAGGCCATTTCGGGGGAACATAGTATTGCCCACCTGTCAGAGGACACTCCGGATAGTCACAGACCTACTTAGGGGAAGGAGGTGCCATTGTGAGTGTGGGTGTGTGGTTTTGTCTCTTGTTCTGAGAATAGGTAGGAAAGGCGGATTGTTTGGTTTTCAGTGAACTATTTCTAGTAAGTCATTTGACAAGGTGAGTGTTTCTATGTCTGTGTATCCCACTGTGTCCGTGGTTGTAGACATGAGAAAAGACAATGCAACAATGGATGTGTCCTGTGTAGTAGAAAGATTCCCAGCATTCATCCTGCCCAATTTATGAATGGACTGCAGCTTGCCTTATGGATTGGCAAAACCTACTACCTTCCTAAGTCCCTGTTTTCTTCCTGAATTCTGGCAACTCTCCAGAATAGTCTCATTGTTTTGTGTCGAAGATATTTACCAACTCCAAGGTCTTTGACATGTCCATGTACTGGATACCTGAAGGGAATGGCCAGTATCTCAGAAAACTCAGATATGAGTGTGACCAGAAAAGTCTCAGTGGAGATACCATACTTTGGGCCTTTTGCTTACCTATTGTTCTATTTCCCTGAATGTCAGGAAGATGTTGGGCTCAGGCTACCCCTTTGTGAAGCCTGAAGAAAACAGTTTTCAAATGGAAATGAATGGGCATCACCTGTGGCTCTAGCTAAATTGCTTCGGAAAGGGATGTGTCTGAATCAGGCTCTTGGCCCTGTGTGAGGCTGTGGCTTAGATTCTCAGCACCTGATGGATCTAAAGAAAGATCCCATGTGTGAAACCAAAACCAAATTCGCAAAAATTTCAGTCATTGTGAATGAATTCTATTGCCTTTCTCTGTTAGGTTCCTGAAATCAATCAAGTGAGAATAGCGATCCTTTTGGTCAAATGAGTTCTTCAAATCTCTGCAGAGGTGCTTGTCTTTTCTCATGACTCCAGTTCACATAAAGAATCTAAACCCCACAGTCAGAAGGCCTCAAATTGGAAAAGCGGAGCAGTATTAATGACAGGCCTATTTGATCACATCTGGTTCACAGGAAGGGTGTCCTTCCCACCCTGACTTGAGCCAAATGAGGGGCAAGGGAGCTTATTTTGGACACTCTTTTGGAATGTGCCCCTCATGGAAAGCTCCAACCAGAGGTTATGATGAGTGTCTATAAGGAAGAAGATGGGGCCATGTGATAGTGTTTTGTTTTTAATTGTGTTCATTTGATTGGCGGTGTGAAGAGATGACTGGGTCAACCTGGGCTTGAACTCTGCTTTGATTCCCCTTAGAGACTGCGTTCTGTAATTGACCTCAGAGAAGTATTGCCATGAAAAGTGTTGGGATTTTAGGAGGCCACGCATGAAAGTCACCCTTGGAAACTGAGATCTAGGCCCAGGGTGGTTTTCCAAAGAGTACTGGAAATCTCAGCCAGTATATCACATGATTTTATTCTGAAAGACTTGGCAGGGATAGTTTTGAGTCAAAACACACATGGACCTAACATTGGAGACCTCAATGCGCCTGGCTTCATGTGACCTTTTGGCCACTCTTTTGGAAGCCTTGCCTGTGAGAGTTCTCCAGAGCTTTCTTTGAAATGAACTTCCTCAACATTTAATGGTTCCTGAATGAATTGAAACCCACAGTGCCTCCAACTTCATCCTTGAAAAATGGCCAGATAAATACCATGAAATTTTTAAAATTCCCATGACCAGGTGGCACTGGAGAACCTTTGGATGTCCTGTTGCTGATCTTGAGCTTACCAGACCCTGCCTTAATTCACTGGGTTTCATGAAAATGGTGTAGAACAGAGATGCCATTGAGTTATAGCCTGCAGAGTTGTGGGCCTAGAGAAATGGTGTGCAGTTTTGTGATAATACATCTGTGTTGTGACCATGTGGTTCTGCCATTGGCTTCCAAATTCATTGTGACTGCCATGGTGCAGCCAGGAGACCCGTATATGTAAAAGCATGTTTTTATATTGAAAGATTTCAGGGCCATGTTCAGAATCAAGTTGCTATGGACATGGAGGCAAGCAAGTTAGAGCCTGCAGAGTATTGGGCCTAGAGAAGTGGTCTGCAGTTGTGTGATAATACATCTGTGTTATGGCCATGTGGATTTCTCATTGGCTTCCAAATTTTTTGTGACTAACATGGTCCAGCCAGGAGACCCGAATATGTAAAAGCATGTTTTTATATGGAGAGAATTTAGGGCCATGTTCAGAATCAAGTTGCTATGGACAAGGGGGCAAGGTATGTGGGAAAGAAGCCTGGTTGTTGCATTCTCCTGCAGACCCTGACCCACAACACGTGACAGAACTCCCTCCAGCACTGTGTCCCTGTTGAACTTCTTGTATTTTGTGAAGCAAATACCAAACTCCCATTGCAACAGCAGGAAACACCACTAAAAGTGGAGGATGAACAAATGGCTCCACAGTCCACATGGGGAGACAATTAGACCCCAGTGGCCACTGTTTACCTACAAAGAGTGAATTCAGCACTGCTGCCTCATGTTCACTGGAAAATAAGAAACCATATCCTCCAGGTCACATAGATGCAGACCCAGATTTTATTGTCTCACTACAAAGGAAGCTAAAGCTCCTGAAAATAACGTATGTTTCAAGTGCCCAACCTCAGAGGCAGTTTCTCAAGATGTCTTAACGCCACCAGACCTCCATGTTAGAGGAGTGTTTACCATGTCCCTTACTTTTGGAAACTCCTCTACCACCTCCAAGGTTCTGAACTCTGAGCATTTTCCACTCAAGATATGTATTCACAGATTTTCTAACTCTTCTATTCTAATTGTGACTTACTTCAGGCGAAGGTAATGTCAAGGATTTGTTCTGGATGAGAGTGGGAAGATTTTTGTGTAGCATATATTTGCATACACATTTGATTCATTATTCTATTTTCCATTTGAAATACTGATCCCTGACAATAACTCATAACCTACTGGACTCTGACTACTACTCCTAATATGATGGAGAAAAATAACCCAAACAGAATAGAAATCCAAGCAGTTCAGAGGAGGCATGGTGTATAGTTGGACTTGCCTTTTGCATAAAAAAGGGTAGGTGTTATAAATCTAGTCAATTTTCTGTTGAAATAGTTATCCATGTGTTTTTAAAGTTAACAAATATGTGAAATTCCTGTCTCCCTCTCTCTGTAGCCTCTTCAGCACATGTATTTTTATATGCACATATAGAATCCTTCCTGGTGTCACACGTACATTCTTGTGAGGTGGCTGACATGGCAGATACAAAATGTGAGAAGAGATTACTTCTCCTAAATGCTGTTGGAACTGAAAATTCAATGTATGGGTAAACTTCCTAGTTAAACAACATTATACATAAATCTATCTTCAGTAACATGAATATTTTTGAATCTGTGGATGATGTATATTTTTTCATGGTGAATTTCAATTGGCATATATATTGCTATTTTTATAGTCTCAGTTTGTGTGTGTGTGTGTGTGTGTGTGTGTATATATATATATATATATATATGTATATATATATATATATATATATATATATATATATATATATATATACTCTCTAGATTTTTCAAAATATGAAATGTATGAGTCTTATTATACACTCCCTGAATTCATTCATGTTCATGTATGTGGATTCATAATCAACTTTTCACAAGATTATTCTCAGAAATACTCATCTACCTGAAATACATATTTGTTTCCTAGTACTGAAAACTAACTTCAGTGAATGGTGCATACAAATTCTAATATTTCTACATTAACGGACGCAGTTTAACATCAATTCAAGTAGATTCCTATGGGACATGATGTGTATTTTAACGTTCATTTTTATTCAACACTGGTACATTACTATTTCTTCAATTTCTGCACATCATCGTATATATTTATCATCCACAAGTTAGCAAATATATAGGCGTTTGTTTCACTTTAAATCACTTTCTGCTTCAGAACACATGCATACCTCCAGGTTTCTGGACTGGTCTTTTCATGAGACTTCTTTCCAAACACATTATTTTCAATTTCCATAATCACTTTTGAAGCAAAACTCAAACACTCTTCATGAAAATCCATAACCCTAATATTTCATTCAAATGTATAACGGGTAGGATTAAATGTAGTATATCAATATAAGGTTTCCTGTATATTTTCAGATATCAATTCAATCCATTATTTAAAGTTGGAACCAGTAATATTATTAATTCACAGTATTGTCTATTCATGCATTATCTCTATATTCATAGACAAATGGTACACCTATTTCTACCCAAAATACTAATTCATATATCTTCAATATATTGCTCCCAGAAATGGTGGAAGAAAAACTCCTATTACCTGATCTACATATATTATTTATTATAGTAATATTCTGGACACACATAGGAATGTTCACACTTATGATTGTACCAATGTAAAGGTCGGGCGAGCGTCGGAAAAGAGACCACGAAGAGACTGTCTCATGCAACAGCAAAGGGTTTATTGGGGGTCCAGCATGCTGGGGCTCAGAGCTCACTTGAATAGAGAAGAGAGCCCTAAGAACAGCTTAAGCAGAGCTTATGCAATTTACGTGGTGAGAGCAGGGAGGGAAATTTATTGATGGGTCAGGTCGAGTGAGTGGTTTGCATGCCAATGGGAGAGGGAGTACATTCAACAGTTTGGCAATTGGGGACAGCACATTCTGGGAACAAGATTAGCAAACAGTTTTCAATATTTCATCAGTATTTTGTTAAGCATACAGAAAAACAAGAAGTTAAAAGTACATATTTTATTAACTTTTCATTCCCCACTTCTTATTCTGATTAATTTTAATCATAAAAATGAGCATTGCGGGGTCTCACATTTTATGTCTTCTAGTGAGGTATATTGTTGTCTGATTACCAGAAGTTTAACTTATCCAATTTAAGCTTGTAGAAAGGAAACTAGATGGTTGAGCAAACAGGGTCCTACAATTAGCAATGAAATGAGGATTATTAATGGACTTGCCAGGGCTGATAAAAGCTTAGTTAACCAGGGGGACTGTGTGAACAAAGACTCAAACCACCCTTTTTGTGCATCTCTCTCTTGTTGATGCTCTTCTAGGCGTCTTCTTAATTTACTCATAGATTTTTTTACAACTCCAGTATGGTCGGCATAAAATCAACTTTTTCCCTCAATGCAGCACGAAAGCCCCCTTCTCTCACGAAGAGGAGGTCCAACCCTCGCATGTTCTGTAAAACAATTTCAGAGAGAGAGGTTAAAGATTCCTATAAAACTGTGATGGAGGTTTTTAATATCTTCAAATTTTGGTCTATTGCTGCTTCTCATCGGGTCATTTGTTGTGTCACATGGACTAGGACAGTGATTCCTGTGCCCACACCTGCAGCAGCTCCTTTTCCTAATAGGATGGCTAAAGTGAGGGATACAGGTTCCCAGAGGAACCGGGTTGTATGCCCCCATATTTGATATTTAAATTAACCTGCCTCATGATAGAGCACTCTGGGAAACATCTGAACATTACATAATTAATCACATCTGTTGACCATTTTATGAAAACATAAACAATGTTTAAGTATATAGAATTATACTGTTGTAAGGACGGACAAGTCAAGGCACCTAAGATAGCACCGAAGACAGCGAAACATACCTATTTGGTTGCAACGGATTTAGAGGGCATTGCTTCTGTTGTAATCAATTAGTCACCTGATCTCCAAATTTAGGTAGTTTCCGAATTTTGTACCCAACATGTAAGGGAAGGGGCTCAGAAGTTCACAGTCTGCATAAGTTCACAAAAAGAAGTTTTCGTTTCTATTGTTTTTTTCATCTGTTCTGGGCAAGTTAACATTTTAAGGACACCTGGAGTGGGAGAGCTTTTTTCTTCTCTTTTTTTTTTCTCACTGCCAGCTGTAACAATGGAGCTCATTTGGTAACTTATTTATCTTAGAAATGTAACCATGTCTGTGAAGCCCCAGCTCAAGGCCAGAGGCCTTGTTCACATGTTTTGTGAAAAACTAGTAAGGGGGAGTCTAGCTTAGGAGTGCTGATTTTTCCAGCCAGTGGCCAAATAGAACAGGGAAACACGAAAAGGGGAAGTTTATCTACATTGAACTCTTTTATAGGGACTCTTTGGCTGAAAGTCCTAAAGTCAGCCATGGTGAAGACTGCTGGAGAAGGTCAGTTAAGACTTTTCTGTGGGCCTGGTATAGACGGGGAAGACAGGGAAGGCGGGTCTGAGAGCAGCACCTTGGGTCTGAGCATGAGGAAGGAGAGATGTAAAAGAATAATGGGAAAGGGGTTTGGAATTTTCCAGGCAACAAAACTTGAGCAGTAGAACAGATAGAACAGAGGGGAAGATGGGAGTTTGTATCCCAAAAAGCCTGTGAGGGACTTTAAATTCTTAGTAACCTGTTTTCAGTGATGACAGAGCAACTTTAAAGGCCATTTTCATTACATCTTGGATAGGGGTCTGAGGGCTCTCCTTAGCTGGTTTGAGCCTTGGGTTAGCTGGTAAGAGGACCTGGTGGGACCTGGTGCGGGCACTGACAGGAGAAGAGAGTAGTGAGTGGGTGGATGGGTACCTCAGTACCTGCTACCTCAGCAAGGAGGCAATAATCTGAGAACCGGCGGTTTGGGTTTTTGATCTAGTAATTGGAGGGAAGAAATCAGGTTGCTGAGGTGGGAGTGACAGCAGAGAGTCTGGAGCAGAAAGCTGGGGGTGAGGATCTATTGGATAAGCATAGTTCAGGATGTGAGCGAAGGAGGGAAAATGCCTCCACTTAGGGGAATTTCCTTCCACCCTTTGAGCACTTGCCGAAGTTAAAAAGGTCACGGAGAATTTTAGGATCTAGAGACCCCTCTGGGGGCCATCGGTATTGGTTGTGTAATTGGTAATATGGCCAATGCTGTGTATTGAATTTGATGAGGAGTTTGGGTTCCACCAGGCAAGCCTGTATGCTCACATTCCCATGACTTACAGAAGAAGTCGGCATTTCCCACACACAGCCATGTCTTTTTGTGGCTTTGATAGTCCACTGGGCAAACATAGTAATCTAGGCTAGCCAACCTGCATCTGGCTCTCGTGTCCCTACATCCATAATGTTTGTTTCTATTACCTATGATACGGAAAGGATTTATTGGAATTTTAGTTGGATCCCCTTCATCACGGATATCCCAATAGGAAAGACCTATAGCCAGCTGACAAATGTCTGGGTGGAGAGATGGCCACCATGTCCCTAAAGGGGCTGTATGCAAGATAGACCATACTTCTTGTACAGTAGGATTTGTGATCAGCCATTACTGCTGAACAGGCTGATGAGGGTTAGGACTACTCTTGGCCAAGGGGAGAGTCTGTAGCGTTATCCACATGGCGAATACGCAATTAGAAAGTGTTACCAGTCTTTTCCAGTTTCCAGTCAGATTTTGGACAGGGTGCAGGCCAGAGATGAGAGACATGGATCCATGAAGTGATTCCGTCTACATTTACCACTGTAGGTGTTATATGTAGCACCTTATATGGTCCTTTCCAGTGGGGTTCCAGGGATGACACCTGATGTCGTCTAATGTAGATGAAGTCTCCTACTTGGTATCGATATGGAGTCCCCTCGTCCCCAGGTTGGTCGGCAGTGGCCAGATGTTTCCACAGATATTGCTGATTTCTTTCAAGAGCTTTAAGTCTGTCAAGCAAGGGGGTGTGGAAGGGATCGTTAGGTCTTAGAGTTTGGGTTAGGTCCCTTACTGGAGGAGGGACCATAGAGAATTTCATAGGGGGTGAGGTTACACAAGGAAACAGAGGAGTATGAGTATTTCTTGCATGAAACAGTGCATAAAGCAGGAGAATAGATCGATCTTTTATGCCGATCTCTAAGCTTGATTTTGTTAAGTCTCTTTAATGGTTCTATTATTTTTTTTTACCTGTACTGAGCTCTGGGGTCTATAAGCACAATGTAATTTCCAATTAATCCCCAGGGTCCTGGCTAATCCCTGACTTACCAGGGCAATTAACGCCAGTCCATTATCAGACCCTATTGCCTTAGCCAGTCCGTATCTTAGAAAAATATCTTTCAGGATCTTCTTGACCACCATTTGTGCCATTTATTTTGTTGTTGTTGTTTTTTTTTTTGTGTGTGTGTGTGTGGGGGGAAGTCTTCAATTAATTCATCCTGAAAATGTATCTACAAAGACTAGGAGATATTTAAGTGCATAACTTCCTGGCTTAATTTCAGTAATGTCCACTTCCAAGAATTGTCCTGGTCTGGTTTCTTGTAGGTGCTTTCCTGCAGGAAAGTTGGAAGGGTAAGCATTAACCAACTGACAGACCCGGCAGGCTTTTGTTACCCGTTCAGTTATTTCTTTCGCTCTGAGTCGGTTAGTGGAAAACTCTGTTCTTGATCCTTCAGGAATGCCTGCAGTTTCTTTGAACCAAGGTGAGTGAGTTGATGTACATTTTTAACTTAGTTTAGGGCTTTCTGAAAATGCAAGCTGGGCTCAGTGAAGTTGAGGGTTTCAGTGTCAGTGTCCTTAGATGTTATCAAAAGCTTGCTGGTGCTCAGGGGTCCATTAGAATTGGGCATCTCTCTTTAACAGCGGGTATAAAGGAGCAGCTAAGGACGCAAACCCAGGTATCCATAAGCTGCATAAGCCAGCAGTCCCAAGAAACTCTCTGAGTTGTCTGCTGTTAGATGGGGGTGGTATCTGCTCAATGGATTGTTTTCTGGTCTCAGTGAGCCATCGCTTACTGCCCCTAAGGGAATAGTCCAGGAAGATTACTTCTTGCTGGCAAATTTGGGCTTTTTGGCAGAAGCACTATACCAGAGTTGAGCAAGCTCGTATAATAATAATTGGGTTCCAGACTCACAGTTTTTCTTGGTGTTGGCTGCCAGTTGCAGGTCATCGACATATTGAAGCAGGGTGACGTCAGGGTGCATAGTTCTGAAGTTGTTGGGGTCTCTGTGGAGGGCTTCATCAAAGAGAGTGGGGGAGTTTTTGAACCCCTGTGGGAGTCTAGTCCATGTTAGTTGACCAGACGTCCCGGTTTCTGGGTCTACCCACTCGAAATCAAATAGCAACTGACTATCTTTATGCAGAGGCAAGCAAAAGAAAGCATCTTTTAAGTCCAGAACAGTATACCATTTCCGCTCATGGTTCAGAGTGCTAAGCAGATTGTACAGATTATGTACTGTGGGGTGAATGTCCTGCACTCTGTTGTAGATCTCTCTTTGGTCTTGAACGGTGCGATAGTCCCCGGTTCCTGGATTTTTATAATGGTAACAGGGCAGTGTTCCAGTTCAAATGACAGGGCCTTAGGACCCTTAAGGCCAGATATTTCTGAATATGGGGCCTTATCCCATCTTTAGCTTTTTTGCTCAGAGGATATTTTTTGACATTGATGGGGGGGCTGAAGTTTTTAACTCCACTGTTATTGGAGGATGTTTCACGGCTACGTGTAACCCAGAAGTTTTTTTCCTAGGCATCTGGGTAATCTGTTATCCATTTCCGGGGTAGCTTGCCTGTTTGATCAGTCTTGGGGGGTTTGACAAGTTGATGTTCATCTTCTACTGACATAGTAAAAGCCGTGACTATAGGAGTTTTTACTGAAAAATTTAGAAATTTCACTTGCGGGCCTTCAGGGTTAAAAGTTATTCTGGCCTGGAGCTTTTTGAGCAGATGTGTGCCCATCAATGGGGTCGGGCATTCTGGGATTACTAGGAACGAGTGATGGAATTTTTCTTTCCCAGGTCCATGGTCCTCTTAGTTGTCTAAGCCCCATATTTACTGCCATTAGCCCCTTGAACTAGAGTCCTTTTTGTTTGATAGATGGCCCAATGGGGCCTTAAGGGCTGAGTATACTTACCCTGTATCCACTTCAAAGTTTAACACCCCCGGCGAGTACTTTGTGTTCTTTTGGCCGGGCCAGCTACCTCCAAGGAAGGAGGGGCTGTGTGTGCCGTGGGGTAGTCACCTGGAGGGCGCTGGGCTGGCCTATATTCCTCCAATGGTGGAGAGTCTGAGTCAGCAGCAGGGGAATCACTTAGAGGGTGTTTGGGGTTGGAGGACAAGGGCAGGGCATAGGAGGGGGAAGAGAGTCCAGTAGAGTCTTGAGACTCAGGGACAACAGAGGGTGGAGGAGGGGGAGCAGAGAGTTTGAGAGATAGAAAAGTGGAAGAACCAGTAGGAGCGGGGACAGGGACAAGGAAAGGCTTCAACCATGGAAGAGGAGATTTGCAGAGGTCCTGCAAACTAAAGATATATTGCTGTTGATCTGGATGGCTATGTGGCCCCGGCAGAAAGACAATATCTCTGAGTTTTTGAATTAGTGTGAAGTAGAAAGATCCTTCTGGGGGCCATCCGACTCCAAAGGTGGGTCATTCTGAGACACATAGAGTCTTCCAGATCTGACGTTTTACTGAAAAAAAGAAGATTCTGAGCCTTTAAGCAGACTTTGGTCCAGTGATCAAGGTTCAGGGACAGAGGCATTGAAGTGCTCTGTCCCATATGAAAGATACACAAATAGTGAAAGCAATGACACAGGACACAGACAAGACAAGACAATAAAGACAGGCAATGGACGTCCAATACTGAGAACAGGACTGAGTAGCCAGGAAAACCTGATGGGCTGACAATACCGAATCCAAAACAAAATATCACTGAGTTTAGGAGACTATTGTTACTCGGTTTCCCGAGTTCTCTGGGGCGTCCCCCAGAGACGTGGCCTGTGGCTCTGTGACACTTCTGTCACCCACCGTCAGAGAGAGCTCATGCTCATCACCAATAGCCATTTTGCCCATCCCTAACCTGAAACCTGAAACAAGAAAGTGGCGCCTTACTTAACCTGAGATGAGCCTATTGGGGGTCTTTCGTCCAACGCTGCTGGAACTCGCTGGGGCCCTCAGATGTAATGGTCAGGCGACCATTGGAGGAAGAGACCACCAAGACACTGTCTCATGCAACAGCAAAGCGTCCAAAATTCTGGGGCTCAGACCTCACTTGAATAGAGCAGAGAGCACTGAGAACAGCTTAAGCAGAGCTTATATACTTTTCTTGAAGAGGGCAGGGAGGGAAGTTTATTGATGGGTCAGGGCAAGTGGGCGGTTTGCATGTAAACGGGTGAGGGTGTACATTCTGCAGTTTGGCAGTTGGGGACAGCACATTCTGGGAACAAGATTAGCAAAAAGTTTTCAAGATTTCAAGAGTGTTTTCTTAAGCATACAGAAAAACAGGAAGAGACAAGTACCTATTTTATTTATTTTCAACAAAGCCTAAATGCAAAGTGAGCATGAATTACTAAAAACATTCATGTCCAGGTTGCCTAATGCTCTCAAATGTCAATTCTATTGGTGACTACATATTTTTTTCTTCCTAAGGTTATATATTCAACCTCAACCCTGTTGAAAATGCCTAATCCTATGACTCACTTAATAATTTGCCTGATTTCCTAAGGTCTCTATTGATACCTCCTTTCCTACATATTTTCCCAAATTCATTATTGTGACTGACACTTAACATGGGCTGACATTAATATTCACTCTCTAACCGAAACCCTATTGGTAAAGAACTTTTTTCCAAATCTTATTCTCACCCTTCTTTCTAAACCTACTGACTATCTTCCTAATTCCACCGACTATCCCTTTTTGACTGGAGGTTCTCTTCGACATTCAATCATCCAAGGTACAATGTCCTATGCCATTGTGTATGGATTTATCTGAGACATTTGTGCAGAAAGTATAACATTGCTAAGTATCCCAATCAAGGTCTCAATGCCCTTCTGGGATGCAAATCTTACCTAGATTTCTGTTTCCATACTTTTAACTCACGTCTATATTCTTATAAATATCACAGATTCCCAATACCATTATTCATCCTGCAGAATGATTCCTAACCCAAATCGAAACTTTTATTAACCGTAACCAGTGATCTCTCAATCTAACTTTAGAGAAGAGCAGGGACAGAGTTGGCCTTAAAATATAGGGATGTAGGGGATCTTCCACTTGCTGAGAACCTCAAAGGTCCATGCAGAAATGATCCCTGAAGAAGATGTAGGCAGCTATGAAGGACCTGAGAGAGCAAAAGTCATCTTCCATTGCCAAAAAACCTGGTCAGGATGAAGGGATGTGGCTGAATCAGCCTCTCTCTTAATGTACAGGAGACAGACCAAACCAGGCCTTTGTGGAGCGCTGTTTCTTGGTGCCTTTGATTTATATATCATTCTAACTTGTGAAAATGTCACAGGAAGTAGGGGCAGCCTCCATCTCATGGAACCCTTGGAAGCAACTGTTAGGATAATGTGTTTGCCAAGGCAGTGACCTCATTAAATTCCTGAAGGAAGTAACCTACCTCACTTCCTTGGTGATGGAACACTTTAAACTTGGGATCCAGGAAGCCAGGCACTGAGAGCCAATCCAAGTCCCAGTCCCAATGGGCTCACTTGTTTGGTGTTACTAAGGACAGAGTCAGTCTTTCTTGGTACCTACTGATGTGAGGATGGCCACATGCCAGGGACCTTTCCTGAGAAAGTAGGTAGTGGCTCTCCACATGCTCCTGACAACGTCACAGAGTTGGCCAAGGAGACCAGATCTGAGAATGGATAGGCCATATCAGGGGAACATAGTATGACCCACCAGTCAAAGGACACTCTGGATAGTTACAAACCTACTTGGGGGAAGGAGGTGCCTTTGTGGGTGTGGGTGTGAGTTTGTGGTTTTGTCTCATGTTCTGAGAATAGGTAGGAAAGGTGGTTTGTTTGGATTGGAATGGACTTTTTCTAGTAAATTGTTTGACAAGGCGAGTGTTTCTATGTCTGTTTCTCCCACTGTGTCCGTGGTTGTAGACATTAGAAAAGAAAATGCATCAATGGATGTTTCCTGTCTTGTAGAAAGCTTCCCAGCATTCATCCTGCCCAATTAACCCATGGACTGTGACTTGCCTTATGGATGGGCAACACCTACTATCTTAATACGTTTCTGTTTTCTTCCTGAATTCTGGCCACTCTCAAGAATTGGCTCATGGTTTTGTGTCCAAGATATGTACCACCTCCAAGCACTGTGACATGGCCATGTACATGATAACTGAAGGGAATGGGAGGATCTCAGAAAACTCAGATATCAATGTGACCAGTAAAGTCTCAGTGGAGAATCCTTGCTTTGGGCCATTTGCTTACCTATTGCTTCATTGCCCTGAATGTCAGGAAGGTCTTTGCCTCAGGCCACCCCTTTGTGAAGCCTTAAGAAAACAGTTTTCAAATGGAAATGAATGGGCATCACCTGTGGCTCTTTGCTTAATTGCTTCCAAAAGGGATGTGTCTGAATCAGCCTCCTGAACCTGTGTGAGGCTGCTGCTTAGATTCTTAACACCTGATGGATCTAAGGTAAGATTCCATGTGTGCTACAAATACAAAATGGTCAAAATAGCAGTCATTGTGTATGAAGTCTCTCGCCATCTTCTGTAAGGTTCCTGACCTCCATCCTGGCCTGCAAAGGCTAGACCATAGATGCTTGGGTTTTTTCATGACTCCCATTCATATAAAGAATTTATACCTGGCAGTCAGTAGGCCTCAAATTGCAGAAGTGGAGCAGTAATAAGGTCAGGCCTATTTGATCACTCCTGGTTCACAGGAAAGGTGTTTAGGCCACACTGACCTTAGGCAAAATAGGGGCGAGGGAGCATATTTTGGACAGGGTCTTGGACTTCACCCCATTTGGAAACGTCCAGCCAGAGGATTTGATGAGTGTCTACATGGAAGAAGACGAGGGCTATGTGAAAGTGTTTTGGTTTTAATTGTGGTCATTTGTGTGGCAGTTGGAAGACATAACTGTGTCCACCATGGCTTGAACTTTGGTGTGATTCCCCTTAGAGACTGCGTTCTGGACCTGACCTCAGAGAAGAATTGCCATGAATTGTGTTGGGATTTCAGGAGGCCACGAATGAGAGTCCCCATTGGAAACTGAGATATAGGCTCAGGTGGCTCTCCACAGAACACTGGGAATCTCAGCTACGATATCACATGATTTTATTCTGAAAGACTTGGCAACCATAGTTGAGATTCAAAACACACATGGACTTAGCATTGTAGACCTCAATGGGCCTGGCTTCATGTGACCTTTTGGCCACTCCATGGGAAGCCTTGCCTGTGAGAGTCCTCCAGAGCTTTCATTGAAATGAAATTCCTCACCATTTAATGGTTCCTGAAAGAATTGAAACTCACAGTGCCTCCAACTTCATCCTTGAAAAATGGCTAGATAAATACCATGAAATTTTTGAAATTCTTATGACCAAGTGGCACTGAAGAACATTTGGATGTCCAGTTGCTGATCATGAGTGTACCAGAGAGTGCCTTGATTGACTGGGTTTCATGAAAATGTTGTAGAAGAAAGAATCTTGTATGTTGGCGCCTGCTGAGTAGTGACCCAGAGCTGTGGTGTGCAGTTGTGTCATAAAATATCTCTCGTGGGGCCATTTGGATCTGCCATTGACTTCCAAATGTCTTGTGGCAGACATGGTGCAGCCAGTAATTTCTATATGTCTGATCTCTTCATATAAAGGCATCTTGTTATATGGAGAGGTTTCAGGGCCGTGTTCAGAATCAGGTTGCAATGGTTGAGGGGGCAAGCTATGTGGGATATAAGCCTCATTGGTGGATTCTCCTGGAGACCCTGACCCACCACACGTGTGAGAAATCCCTCCAGCACTGAGTCCCTGTTGATCTCCTTGTATTTCATGAAGCAAATACTAAACCCCCAGTGCAGCACCAAGAAACACCATGAAATGTGGAAGATGCGCAAATGGCTTCACATACCACATGGGGAGACACTTAGCCTTCAGTGACAACAGTTTCCCTACAAAGAGAGAATTCTGCACTCCTGCCTCATGTTCATTGGAAAATAAGAAACCATGTCCTCCAGGTCACATAGATGCAGACCCAGCTCTGATGGTCTCACTACAAAGAAGCTAAAGCTCCTGACAAGAACATATATTTTAAGTGCCCAAGGTCAGGGAGAGTTTCTCAATAAGTTTTAGGCCGGCAGAGCTCCATGTTTGTGGAGTGTTTACCTGTTTGACCAGGACAGGATAAAAGACCACTGACTCCAATTAAAATCAAATTAAAGCAAGCTTATTATTTTTCCACTGGCTGAGCTGCCTATCCCTCTCAAAATGGCAGAAACAAGACAGCAACCCCACCTTTCCTACAGCCCAGCTTTATAGTCCAGTAAGTTACACAAAAGGGGGGTTACAGATAACAGAACTCGGAGAAGCATCACGCTATTGCTAGTTTACAATTTTTTTTTTTTTGCTGGCCCCATCATCAGAATTTATGAGGACCATTAGAGACTCACGAGAGTCGTTGTCTGGCCAGAGAAGGCCAATATTTATGAGGTGTCACTAAATTTTCAGAGAGGGCTGCTATCTGGTCAGAGAGCCAGGCATGGGTGAGTTCAAGGCACGGACAGGCATTCCAAGCAGATTCAGAATTTGCAGTAATTTATAGGAAAGCAAAATTATCTTTTCATGACTTTGTGGCAAGATGGCTCCCAATTTTAATAAATGATCAGGTTGGGTTTATCATTCCCCCCCATTTTTTTTTTTGCTTTTTAATATTTTTTAAATTAATTTTTATTGTAGGTTGTTCAAAACATTACATAGTTCTTGATATATCATATTTCACACTTTGATTCAAGTGGGATATGAGCTAACATTTTTACCCCATATACAGATTGCAAAATCACATCAGTTGCAGAACCATTGATTTACATATTGCCATTATGGTGTCTGTTGTATTCTGCTGCCTTTCCTATCCTCTACTATCCCCCCTCCCCCCTCCCCTCCCCTCTTCTCTCTCTACCCCCTCTACTGTAGTTCATTTCTCCCGCTTATATTTTTCTCCTTTCCCCTCACTTCCTCTTTTATGTAATTTTGTATACCCCTGAGGGTCTCCTTCCATTTACATGCAATTTCCCTTCTCTCTCCCTTTCCCTTTCACCTCTCATCCCTGTTTAATGTTAATCTTCTTCTCATGCTCTTCGTCCCTACTCTGTTCTTAGTTACTCTCCTTATATCAAAGAAGACATTTGGCATTTGTTTTTAAGGGATTGGCTAGCTTCACTTAGCATAATCTGCTCTAATGCCATCCATTTCCCTCCAAATTCTATGATTTTGTCATTTCTTAATGCAGAGTAATACTCCATTGTGTATAAATGCCACATTTTTTTTATCCATTCGTCTATTGAAGGGCATCTAGGTTGGTTCCACAGTCTTGCTATTGTGAATTGTGCTGCTATGAACATGGATGTAGCAGTGTCCCTATTGTGTGCTCTTTTTAGGTCTTTAGGGAATAGACCGAGTAGGGGAATAGCTGGATCAAATGGTGGTTCCATTCCGAGCTTTCCAAGAAATCTCCATACTGCTTTCCAAATTGGCCGCACCAATTTTCAGTCCCACCAGCAATGTACAAGAGTACCCTTTTCCCCACATCCTCGCCAGCACTTGTTGCTGTTTGACTTCCTAATGGCTGCCAATCTTACTGGAGTGAGATTTGCAACAAAATGAAACTGAATCCCTTACTCTCGCCATGCACAAAGTTAACTCAAAGTGGATCAAGGAACTTGATATCAAATCAGAGACATGGCGTTTGATAGAAGAAAAAGTTGGCTATGATCTACATACTGTGGGGTCGGGCTCCAAATTCCTCAATAGGACACCCATAGCACAACAGTTAATAACTAGAATCAACAAATGGGACTTACTCAAACTAAAAAGTTTTTTCTCAGCAAAAGAAACAATAAGAGAGGTAAATAGGGAGCCTACGTCCTGGGAACAAATCTTTACTGCTCACACTTCAGACAGAGCGCTAATATTCAGAATATACAAAGAACTAAAAAAAATTAGACAATGAGATAACGAATAACCCAATCAACAAATGGGCCAAGGACCTGAACAGAAATTTCTCAGAGGAGGACATACAATCAATCAACAAGTATATGAAAAAATGCTCACCATCTCTAGCAGTCAGAGAAATGCAAATCATTCCCCCTTTTTTAATGTGTCCCTTCCAAATTTTTGATAGGGTAGGGAAAGAGCAATGAGGGAATTTTAATCCCTCAGGTAACAGTCTCCAAATTTTTAGAACTCACCCATAATTGGATTCCTGGTTTTACCTGACTTAATTAATTACTTATATTGATATTCTATTTATTTTTGGCTCCATAGTTGTAAGACGAGAGGCGTCACTCATTTTGGCTTCTTCTGAGCTGAGAGAGAGTGACGTGAGTGGGCACAGTATAAGGGACATGAGTTGCCTTTTAGAAGTCAGTTGAGGGACATGAGTTGCCTTTTAGAAATCAGTTCGTTTTGAAGTCTGGTTGGGGAAGAACAGGTTGTAAATTCATCTGGGGATGGGTTCTTCTGTGTGAGAAACAAGAACCATGAGTACTGAAAAAATGTTGCAGCAGCTGGAACATGTCACTGTATAGAAGTTCCCTCAGCAGGCTTTAATATTCCCAGTTATCAGGACTGTCAACATAATATTTAACATTTAGTGTTACAGTTATCTCTCTCCATAAGATACAGTTTAATGATTTAATATCATCTGATCTTGCAAAATCATTTTACTAGTATGACCTCTGTGTGTAATAGAGAAACCTTTAATTCTCTTACTCAGGGCTGGATAATCGTACTAGCAAACACCAACCCTACCTGTAGGTTAGGAATATCTGTAGGCCTTAAACTAAAAATTTCTGCCTCTGGCAGCTCCTCTTGATAGTCTCTTTTTATAGTTATCAGGCATTCCTTTCTGGGAATCCTTCTTTGTAGCCTCCAGTCTTACTTATTTTGGGAGGCTAACATAATGTGTATAAAAAATTATTATTATTATTATTAATATTATTATTTAAAATGCCCAGGAATGGCTGTATTTTGGTTTTAACTGTCTTTCCTAAGTGTTTATCATGAAACAGTCAAACTGACTTTTGTTTCTATCTATTGTTAACAGTCAGCTGAGCTTTTATGGGAGTCATTCCTGGGTAAACTTGAGAGCAGCTTCTCAGTTCTGCTAGTGCCATTTGCGCTAGGTGGGTCCAGGTCTTGCTTGACCATGTGGCTACCCTTGGAAGCATCAGGGATGTCTCCCTTCTCTGATGACTCTCCTCTTCTTAGCAAATGCACTGATTGGCTTTCTGTTCTCCAGGGGTCTCATTAATCTCCCTAATTGGGAAGATATGAGGCCCAGAGTTGCAAAGCTCTTTGAGAAGTCCCTTGTTCCCTGGATTCAGACTGACTCAGAGGGCAAGAGCCAAATATTGGTTTTCTTGTCCCTTTTCATGTAACTTTAATATAAATCCTAATCTTAATCATCCAGCAAATAAATTTTAACAGCCTTATATTAAGAGTACTGGGCTTTAATGTCTATAACTTTATAATTATTTATCTTTTTTATTAACTGGGATCTGTATTATTCTGTCTGTCTTGTAGGTGATGACTTATTATCTTAAATTAACCCATGTTGTGTTCTTAAAGCAACACTTCTGTAAAACACTAACAAGGAATCTTTAGATCACTTATAAGGCAATTACAAAATAAAATTTTTTAACAAGAGTAAAAATACTTAGTTCGTGTAATAGCTACCCTGAAGATTTAAGCTGAGTTATACATTATATCCCCTGTTTGAGATCCTAGAAATCTTGACAGAAAAAAAAACAACTTTTGAACATAACTTTAAATGAAATAATATCTGACCTACTGGTTTCGTAGTCATTCTCACATATAGTAAGATGGGACACAGAGCCTTATCTCAGGTAAGGCAGGGCTCTTTATAAAACTTAAGTGTTTTACTTCTAAAGATGATCTTTGTTTTTTTAAATATCATTTTACAAAGATTACATATATTATTTGAGGTCACATGAACATTAGTTAACACCATATGATATCACATTTAAAACATGAATTTAAGAAAGGCTGAAAGTTTTTAACCTTTATATAGATTAGACTCTCATTAACATAAAAATACATTTAAATTGTTCCCCAATGTAAAAAGTAACATACAACTTTACATATCTTATTGATAAGAAGTAAATGAATGCCCAATATATTTTTTTACCATACAACTTCAGAACACCAGCTTGAAATAATGCTCTTTTAAAGTTTCTACCTTACAGATTCGTATACCTGAAAGATATGAGCACATTAATAGCATCACAATTACATTGAAGTTTCTACATTAACCAAGTTTAGCTTTTAAATAAATGGCAGTACAGTGCTCTAAAATAACAGTTCTTATTTAATCAGTTGTTTAATTTTTATGGTTGCTTGCTCTAGAAAAAATAAAACTTAATAAACACAATGTTATGGGTAAACTTATGTTTTAAGAAATTTTTGTCTCTTTAACAAATGACTGATTATTACAATCTTATACAGACATTAGTACAAACTTATACAGACCTTAGTAAATCAATCAGATATCTAACAAAAGTACTCATGAATGAGTAATCCCATATCAAATTTACTTTACTTATTTATCAATATATTAGACAAATATATTGAACAGTGTAAACCATTTTTTTGTTGAAGGAAAAGTCTCAGAACCAAGGCATATTAGAACATTTGTAGACATTAATATTTTATTAGATTTTTGAACACCTAGAAAAACTTGTAAGCTTAAATTTAAAGACATTTATTTTTATCTCTTTATCCAATTTAAATTCAACTATTTAAATCACTTGAATTAAAGATCTTTGGATCCACTTTTTAAAATTTGTTTTTATGAGCGTTTTTGTTTTAATGAGTGCTCTTTATAAATGTTAATTTGTGTATCATATATATGATATATGGACATATGAATATATAGACATACAACACATAACAAAATTGTGCACACATAATAATAGTAAAGGCCTTGTAGCTTTTCCAGGTGAAATATCCATTGCAATGTTTCAAAAACTACACAGTTAGTCAAAGATAGAACTGGTCAGAAAAACATCATCCTAGGTCTTTAGGATCAAAATCATGAGCTCAAAAAAAAAAAAAAAAGAAAGAATCTAAGGAAAAAATAAGAGTCCTAGAAAAATTGACTGGCCATTAATTAGTAAATACCATACAATTTAATTTTTTTAGGCCTCAGATCACTCTCCTACTGAGCTTGCAGGCCTCTTTCATTTGCCATTCAACATAAGTCCTGGCTGAGGTCTGGAAGGAGCAGGAAAAAGCTGCTATTCTGAGCAGACACCTCAGGCCTAAGGCATTTCAACCATAATTTTCAGGTTCAGATGTTGAAAATTATAATACAATTTTAAGACAAAATTCACAAAATTTTATGATACAAGTTTAAGACACAGTTTACAAAATTTTACATCTTTATATCTTGTTTTGTCAACAGATACCATACTATGATTTACTATCCTTGTCCAAATTAATGCACTGGTAGACACAGTGACATTTTCCCAGGCTACCCAATTAAAAATTGGTGAAAAAAAAGCCTGAATGATTGGGAAGTTACTTGCCAACTTGGAAGTAGAGTTCTCTAGTTTTCCATCCTAAGTATTTAAGTTCTCTGGCATGAATTATCTGAAATCATAAACTAAACAATTTCCTAAACCCGACTTTTAACTGCAAGATTGTGCAATGCTTCAAAAACCCATTCAGATGCCAGATTGTTACAATAAAACATCATCATTTAGATACACATTCAGCTAAGATCATTCCCAAGAAATGATTTATAATATCAACACATTATTGCACATGTCTTAAAGGGCCAGAAACAAAGACACAAGACAGACTGAAAGGAGCTCCAGACTATGGCTTACAGACAGAAGCCTTTAAACCAGAGCAGATAAGAGAAAAATCTCCTACACCAGTGGCACCATAGATTTTCCCAGAAGGGAACCAGATGTTTTCACAGAGGGACAACCTGAAATGTAAAATCAAGGGTCTCCATGGTGACTTTACTGTATTTAGTGTCCCCTTTTTCTTTTTCTCTTTTTTAAGAAAACAGAGATGGCAAAATCCTTACAGTGCAGGGAAGGAAGTAGGTAATTCTCTGAAGCAACAGGGCTTGGGCAGCTGCTGGAAGTCCCTCAGTCCCTCCTTTCACTTACAGGATTAGCTCCTCTTGTTCGGTTCCACCCCAAGCACGCTCCGTCTCCTAACATTTCAGTAGTCAGCTCTCAAAGAGTTCCGGAGTGTGGGGGGTCCCAAAAATTGTAACTTAAAGTTTGGTTCCTGATTTTGAAGCCAATTAATACCAATTTAATAATGAGGACAGGGTTTGAGAAAAAGAAAAAGGGAGATTTACTGCTTTGCTAACAAAGGAGAAAAACAGGGGTCTCTGCCCAATGGTTGTGATTCTATCGATCTGCAGGGACAAGGGGTTTTAAGGAGTTTCACGTGTTAACCTGGGAGATACTCAGTTCTTAGGTCTCCAGCAGGCATTGCCCTCTGCAGTGGGTGTGCTCCAGGCAGCCAGCTAGGGGCTTCTCTCATCCTGCTTAACAAAGGGTATTAAAGTTCATCACAGTTCTTTAAAACACAGTCCAAATGGGTGTCAGTTTACTTGCTTTATTACCCATTTTCATTTAAGTTTTACCACAGAAATCACACAACAAAACACACTAAAACAAACCAAAAAAAAAAAAAAAAACATATGAAACACAGAACAAAACACACAAAAAAAACAGAAAACCAGCGCAGAAACAGAAAAACAGAGGAACTATGCAACGTCTTGCTAAAGCTCTGGGATAGGAGCTCCTGCGTGCCCATTGGCACCTCTCTATGCTTTCAGAGGAATTCCCTACAGAACATAACAGAGGACAGAATGATTCTCGTTACTGTACCAGACAGGAGTATATGTGTGTCTCCCCAAGACACCACTCTGTCATCAGAAGAGATCTCCCTTAACCGGATATCAGATGTTATATAGGCGCCACTTACCTATGGAGGCCTCCTCCACCATGTGCTTGCTAATAGTTTTAGGGCGGTGGTTCACTGCAGTGCTCCCTGGACGAAAATCTCACACCAAGGCCTTGGAAATTGCCTCTCCATGCCGGAGCCCTGGAGGGAATGCCAGCTTCAGAATTTCCAGTAGTCTGGTCTTGTGATCTATTGGGGCAGGGTCATCTCGATGGGAAACTACAAAATATTACACCAGGATGCAAGAAAAGACCACTGACTCCAATTAAAATCAAATTAAGGCAAGCTTACTATTTCAAAGTGGATCCAAAGATCTTTAATTCACGTGATTTAAATGGTTCAATTTAAATTGGATAAACAGATAAATATAAATGTCTTTAAATTTAAACTTACAAATTTTTCTAGGTGTTTAAAAATCTTATAAAATATTAATGTCTACAAAAGGTCTAATATACCTTTGTTCTAGGACTTTTTCTTCAACAACAACAAAAAAAATGGTTTAAACAGTCTCCTACTCTAAGCCATTTTCTACCATCAATGGACCCTTCAGGGGGAAACCATGGACACAATTCTCCTATGTATGAAAAGAATAATTTTAAGTCCTTTTTCTTAACATGTGCCCCCTATGTCTTGAGGGCCTCCTTGAGGCCTGACAAAAACAAATCATGTGACGAAACTGCTTGTCCCATGGTGGGTCACTCACCATGTGTCATCCCCACTCTCCTCCTGGATCTGTCTTTCGGTGGTGTCTGCTGAGGCAATCGCAAGCTCCGCTTTTTTAAGTCTTCCCTGAGGACAGGTTTCCCCCTCAGTCAAAGGCTCGAGCCCCAGTAGGTAGGTGCCAGATATCCCGGCCGGCAGGACACATCAACGGGGGTGGTGAACCTAGATGGGGAGTAATGAAGGGACAAGAGACACGAGAGATGACAGCAAGACAGGAGTTTTAATCAAGCTGCAAATTTTTATTGTTCACACAGGGGTATTTATATACTGGGTATGGGAAAGCTCTCTTATTGGCAGTTCCTGGATGTCTTCACAAGGTGAGATAACCTCAGGATGTTTCAGTAAGACAGATGGCCCCATGATGTCTCAGGGAGACAGATGGTTACAGGATATCTCCTAGGCAGGATGTCTCCCAGGGGGCTGTTTCTTGTAAGTGTCAGGCTATTCTATGAAGGAGAAATTCCTTCTACCCCTGACAGTCAGGGATTTAGTATTTTAAATGGAAATTTGGAAAATGAATCCAAAGTGTATGCAAATATGTGCTACACAAAAATCTTCCCACTCTCATTCAGAACAATTCCTTGACATTACCTTCGCACCAAGTAAGACACAATTAGAGAAGAAAAGTTAGAAAATCTGTGAATACATATCTGCAATGGAAAATGTTCAGGAGTTCACATCTTTGGAGGTTGTAGAGGAGATTCCAAAAGTAAGAAACAGGGTAAAAATACCACAAACATGGAACTCTGCAATCCTAAAGACTGCTTGAGAAACTTCCTCTGAGGTTGGCACTTGAAATATATGTTGTTGTCAGGAGCTTTAGCTTCCTTTGTCGTGAGACCATCAGACCTGGGTCTGCATATATGTGACCTGGAGGACATGTTTTTTTTTATTTTCCAGTGGACATGAGGCAGAAGTTCTGAAATCTCTCTTTGTAGGTAAACTGTTGCCACTGGGGGCTAAAAGTCTCCCAGTGTAGACTGTGAAGCCATTTGGTCATCCTCAAATTTTCGTCGTGTTTCTAGCTGCTGCACTAGGAGTTTGGTATTTGCTTCATGAAATACAAGGAGTTCAACTGGGACACAGTGCTGGAGGGAGTTCTGTCACGTGTTGTGAGTCAGAGTCTGCAGGAGAATGCACCAACCAGACTTCTATCCCACATAGCTTGCCCGCTTGACCAAAGCAACCTGATTCTGAACATTGCCCTGAATACTCTACAGGTAACAAGATGCCTTTACATGCAAGGGTCTGCTGGCTGCACCATGTCAGTCACAAGCCATTTGGAAGCCAATGGCAGATTTACATGGCCCCACCACACATGTTTCATCACACACCTGCACACCACAGCTCTGGCCCCACTACTCAGCAGGCTCCAACTAACTAGCATCTCTGTTATACACCATTTTTATGAAACCCAGTCAATCAAGGCACTGTCTGGTACACTTTTGATCAGCAACAGGACATCAAAAGTTTCTCCCATGCCACATGGTTATGGGAATTAAAAAAATTTCATGGTATTTATCTAGTCATTTTTCAACGATGAAGTTGGAGGCACTGTGGGTTTCAATTCTTTAAGGAACCATTAAATGGTGAGGAAGTTCATTTCAATTAAATCTCTGGAGAACTCTCACTGGCAAGGCATCCAAAAGAATGGCCAAAAGGTCCCATGAAGCAAGGCCCATTGAGATCTACAATGTGAGGTCCATGTGTGTTTTGACTCTCAACTATGGCTGCCAAGTCTTTCAGAATAAAATCATGTGATATCCTGGCTGAGATTCCCAGTGCTCTCTAGAAAACCAACCAGTGCTTAGATCTCAGTTTCCAAGGGGGAGTCTCTTGTGTGGCCTTCTAAAATTCCAACACAATTCATGGCAATACTTCTCTGAGGTCACTTCCAGAAATCAGTCTCTAAGAGGAATCACACCAGAGTTCAAGCCCAGGTGGACACAGTCATTTCTTCCAACCGCCAAACAAATGACCACAATTAAAACCAAAACACTCCCACATGGTCTTCAACTTCTTCCATAAAGACACTCATCATAACTTCTGGATGGAGGTTTCAATGAGGGGCGCAGACCAAGAGAGCGTCCAAATAAGCTCCCTTGCCCCTCATTTGCCTAAAGTCAGGGTGGCCTGCACACCCTTTCTGTGAACCAGGAGTGATCAAATAGACATACCGTTAATACTGCTCTGCTTCTCCAATTTGAGGCCTATGACAGTCAGGTATAGATTCTTTATGTGAATTGGAGTCATGAGAAACCCCAAGCACCTATTAGCTAGCCTCTGCAGGGCTTTTAAGAACTAATTTGACACAAAGTATCCCTATTCTCACTTGATGGAAGTCAGGAACCTTACAGAGGAAGGTGAGAGACTTCATCCACAATGACTGCTCTTTTGGCCATTTTGGTTTTGGATGCACACATGGGATCTTTCTTTAGATCCATCAGATGCTGAGAATCTAAGCTGCAGCCACTCACATGGCTAAGAGACTTATTAAGAAATATTCCTTTCCCAAGCAATTAACCAAAGAGCCACAGGTGATGCTCATTCATTTCCATTTGAAAACTGTTTTCTTCAGGCTTCACTAAGGTGTCGCCTGAGGTAAATACCTTCCTGACATTCAGGGCAACAGAACCATAGGTAAGCAAATAGCCAAAAAAGGGTTTCTCCACTGAGACTTTCCTGGTCACACTGATATCTGAGTTTTCTGAGATGCTCGCCATTTCCTTCAGCTATCCAGTACAAGGCCATTTCACAGAGCTTGGAGGTGGTACATACCTTGGACACAAAACCATGAACTTATTCTGGTGAGTGGCCAGAATTCAGGAAGAAAACAGGAACCTTGGAATAAGAGGTGTTGCCCATCCATAAGTTAAGCCGATGTCCATTCATAAATTGGGCAGGTTGAATGCTGGGAAGCTTTGTACTAGACAAGACACATCTATTGATGTATTCTCTTTTCCAATGTCTAGAACCACGGACACAGTGGGATACACAGACATAGAAACACTTGCCTTGTGAAATGACGTACAAGAAACTGTTCACTCCAAACCAAACAAACTGCCTTTCTTACAAATACTCAGAATATGAGACAAAACCACAAACCCACACCCACACCCACAAAGGCACCTCCTTCCCCCAAGTAGGTCTGTGACTATTTGGAGTGTGCTCTGACTGGTGGGCCATACTATGTTCCCTCGTAGTAGCCTGTCCTGTCTCATATCTGGTCTCCTTGACCAACTCTGTGAATTTGTCAGGAGACTGCAGTGAGCAACTGACATTTTCTCAGGAAAGGCCTGTCTTCTGAGCTCTCCTAGCATTAGGCCAACCTCACATCAGTAGGCACCAAGAAAGACTGTCTCTGTCCTTGGTAAATCCAAACAAGTGAGCCTACAGGGACTGGTACTGGGACTGGCTCTGGGTGCCTGGCTTCCGGGATCCCAATTTCAGAGAGTTCCATCACCAAGGAAGAGAGGTGAGGTGTCTTCCTTCAGTAAGTGAATGAGGTCACTGCCGGGGCAACCACTTTGTCCTAACAGCTGCTTCCAAGAGTCCCATGAGATGGAGGCTGCCCCTACTACCTGGGACAGTTTCACAAGTTAGAATGGTATATCAACCATTGGCACCCTGGAACAGCTCTCCACACAGGCCTCCTTTGGTCCATCTTCTCTACATTAAGAAGTGCGAGGCTGATTCAGACACAACCCTTCATCCTGATCAGGTTGTTTGCAATGGAAGAAGACTTTTGCTCTCTCAGGTCATTCATAGATGCCTACATCTTCTCCAGGGATCATTTCTGCATGGACCTTTGAGGTTCTCAACAGGTGGAAGATACCCTACATTCCTGTATTTTAAGAACACTCTGTCCCTGTTCTTCTGTAAAGTTAGATTGAGGGAACAGTGTATGGTTAGGGTTAATAACATGTTCGATTTTGGTTAGGAATCATTCTGAAAGATGAATGTCGAAGAGAACATCCATTCAAAGTAGGATAGTTGGTAGGATTTTGAAGAAAGATGGTAGCTTCAGACAGAAGAGTGAGTATAGGATTTGTAGGAAAAGTTCTTTAGCAATAGGGTTTCGGCTAGAGTGAATGTAAATGTCAGCACATGTGAAGAGTCAGTCACAATATTGAACTGGGGTAAATATGTAGGAAAGCAGATATCAGTAGAGACATTAGGAAATCAGGCAAAGTATAAATTGAGTGATAGGATTAGACATTTTCAACAGGGTTGAGGTTGAATATATAATCTTAGGAAGAAACAAATATGTAGTCACTAATAAGATTGACATTTGAGAGCATTAGGCAACCTGGACATGGATGTTTTTAGTAATGCATGCTCATTTCCGTTTAGGCTTTGGTACAATCAGAAGAGTGACCTTTGCATTTTGTGTCCTGAATATTACTGTGACAAAATGTATATGTAGATCAAATGACATGAGTATTTCTTCCACCATTTCTGAGAGCAGTATTTTGAAGACGTATAAATTAGTATTGGGGGTACAAAGAGGTGTACCCGGTGTCTATGAATATAGAGATAATGTATTAATAGACCATTGTGTGAATAAATAATATAACTGGTTACCCTTTAAATAATAGATGGAATTGATATCTGAAAATATATAAGGAATCTTATATTGATATACAATCATTCATTGTAATCAGTTATACATCTATTGGTTATATTAGGATTATTGTTTATCATGAATGATGTGTGAGTTTTGCTTCAAAAGTGATTATGGAATTTGAAAATAATATGTATGGAAAGAGTTCTTATGAAAATACCAGGCAAGAAACATGGAGGAATTCATGGGTTCTAAAGCAGGACGTGATTGAAAGTGAAACAAATGCCTATAAATTTGCTAACTTGTGAATAAAATATACATCCTATGATGTGCATAAACTGCAGAAATAGTAATGTACCCGTGTTGAATAAAAATGAACATCAAAATACACATCATGTCCCATAGGAATCTACTTGCATTGATGTTAAACTGGGTCAGTTATGATAGAAATATTAGGATTTGTATGCACCATTCACTGAAGTTAGTTTTCAGTACTAAGAAACAAATATGTACTTCAGGTGGATGAATATTTCTGAGAATAACCATGTGAAAGTTGATTATAAATCCATATACATGAATATGAATGAATTTATGGATTGTATAATAAGACACATATATTTCATATTTTGAAAAATCTGTAGAGTGTATATTTATACACACACACACACACACACACAGAGACATTAAAAAGTAGCAATATATACACCAATCGAAATTCATCATAAAATATATATAATCCACAGATCCAAAAGTATTCATTTTTGTGAAAATGGATTTACGTATAATGTTGTTCAACTAGGAAGCTAACCCATAGGCTGAATATTCAATTCCAACAGCGTTTTGTAGGAGTGGTCTCTTATCACAATTTGTATCTGCCAAGTCAGCCACCTCACCAGAATGTACGTGTGGCACCAGGTAGGATTCTATATGTTCATATTAAAATACATGTGCTGAATAGGCTACAGAGAAAGGGAGACAGGTATTCACATATTTGTTAAGTTTAAAAACACATGGAAATCTATTTCAAGAAATACTTGAGTAGATTTTTAACTCCTACGCTATATCATGAAAAAGGCAACTCCAACTATACAACATGCCTCCTCTGAACTGCTTGTATTTTATTTTGTTTGGTTTATTTTTCTCCATCATATTATGATTTGTGGTTGGAACCCTGGGCTTGTTCTGCCGGTCGGTCGCAGGTCTGGCTACATTGCAGGCACGTTCGGCCTCTCTGCTCTGCCCTTACTTTAATTGGGGTGACGTGTCTACCACGCCAGCGGGTCGCTGGGCCTGTTCCGGGCGTGGGCGACGACTCTGCTCTGCCACTACTCCAATTGGGGTGACGTGTCTACCATGTCGGCAGGCCGCCTGGCCTGTTCTGCCAGTCAGGCGCAGGTCTGCCTACCTTGCGGGCACGGGCAGCGGCTCTGCTCTGCCCCTACTCCAATTGGGGTGATGTGTCTACCATGCCGGCAGGCTGCTGGGCCTGTTCCGCAGGTCCGTTGCAGGTCTGACTACTTCGCGGGCTCGGGCTGTGGCTCTGCTCTGCCCCTACTCCAATTGGGGTGACGTGACAACCACGCCTGCGGGTCACTGGGCCTGTTCCGGGCACAGGCAGTGGCAATGCTCTGCCCCTACGAGAATTGTGGTAACGTGACTACCACGCTGGTGGGTCGCTGGGCCTCTTCCAGGCGCAGGTGGCAGCTCTGCTCTGCCCCTCTGGCTTGATGACAAAGTGAGAGAGACTTGGGTGTTTGTGAGTCACTTTCTTTACCAACAGACCAACTGTTTCTGTCGTCACTGGTATTGATGAAGTTATCTCCTCCACCGCTTTGTGATGACATCAGATCTCTGCCATGTTGGTATCCCATGCGAACGGCAGCATTTAGTTCCGTTTGCCGGGTGACCAAAGCAACGGGTGAGTCCTGACTGGCCCTCACAAGCCCCATCTCAATCCTGTTGCCACTGCCTATGAAGGATTGGTTGGTATTTACCTCCACAGTATTCAGCAGGACCCGGACCGAGAAGCAGTTTCTGCGGGTTCTTTAGCCCTGGGCCAGAGCAGTTCCAGGAGCCGGAATTTGGCCGCTCCGTGCTCGGTGTATGTTTTGATAGGAGCAGGCTCTAAGAAGAAATTTCTGTGGGTTCTTTAGCACTGAGCCTGAGTAATTTGTCTGTGAGATGCAGGTGAATGGCAGCCTGAAATTACCTGTTCTATAGCTGAATGAGATGCGATCAGTCGAAAACAGCGATGGTGATGTCAGCTCTCCAAGATGGTGGCCGCTGGCTTCCTCTGTGGTATGACCGGTGTGGAGAACCGAATTGGACTGCTTCCTTCCCCTGTCTCAAACCCAGAATTCAGCACTGACCACAGTGATTGCACAGCTGGCAGGAGCCCACAGAATTTTCAGTGCTGTATCTTTGCGTTGCTATCTGGTCGTTTCCCGGTGCGCACAGCAGATTCTAGCCGCAGGGTGATTTGCTGAATAAGCAGCGTGACCCTCCCTGTGGACAAGTCACTCAAGTTTGAGCGCCCGTAGCTGATTGGCCAGTGATGGAAATCCTTCCTCTAGGTTTTGGAGCACCTCAATTTTGCTGAAAATTCCTAACAAGATAGCTTTTAGCCTTTCTAACTCGTCATTCTCCACACAGTGATGTGGTACACGGGGATGATGAACTCCCATTGGGGCCATCATATGATCCCCTGAAGTTAGTTGTCAGTACTAGGAAAAAACAAATGTGTATTTCAGGTGGATGAATATTTCTGAGAATAATCTTGTGAAAAGATGATTATAAATCCACATACGTGAATATGAATGAATTTAGGGAGTGTATAATAAGACACATATACTTCATATTTCGAAAAATCTGGAGAGTGATATATATATATATATATATATATATATATATATATATATATATATATATATATATATATAAATACACACACAGAGAGACATTAAAAAGTAGCATTATGTATGCCAATCGAAATTCACCATGAAATATATATCATCCACAGATGCAAAAATATTCATTTTACTGAACATGGATTTATGTTGTTCAAATAGGAAGCTCACCCATAGTTTGAATTTTCAGTTCGAACAGCATTTAGGAGGAGTGATCTCGTCTAACAGTTTGCATCTGACAAGTCAGCCAACTCACAAATATGTACGTGTGATACCAGGAAGGATTCTATATGTGCATATAAAAATACATGTGCTGAATAGGCTACAGAGAAAGGAAGACAGGAATTCACATATTTGTTAAATTTAAAAACACATAGAGAACTATTTCAATAAAAAATTGACTAGATTTATAACACCAAGCCTTCATCACGCAAAAGGCAAGTCCAACTATACACCATGCCTGCTCTGAACTGCATGTATTTCTATTCTGTTTGGGTTATTTTTCTCCATCATATTGGGATTAGTAGTCAGAGTCTAGTAGGGTATGGTTTAGTGTCAGGGATTCAGTATTACGAATAGAAAATAGGAAAATGAATTCAATGTGTATGCATATATGTGCTACACAAGAAACTTCCCACTCTCATCCAGAACAATGCCTTCACATTACCTTGTCCCAAAGTAAGACATAATTAGAGGAGAAGAATTAGAAAATCTGTGAATACATATCTGGAATGGAAAATGCTCAGGAGTTCAAAACCTTGGGGGTGGTAGAGGAGTTTCCAAAAGTAAGGGACAGGGTAAACCCTCCACAAACATGGAGTTCTGCTGGCCTAAAGACTTCTTGAGTAACTGCCTCTGAGGTTGGGCACTTGAAATATATGTTGTTGTCAGGAGCTTTAGTTTCCTTTGTAGTGAGACCATCAAAGCTGGATCTACATCTATGTGACCTGGAGGACATGTTTTCTTATTTTCCAATGAACATGGCACAGCAGAGATTAATTCTCTTTTTGTAGGTAAACTAAGGCCATTGGGGCTAAATGTCTCCCCGTGTGGACTGTGAAGCCCTTTGGTCATCCTCCACTTTTCATGGTCTTTCTTGCTGATACACTGGGAGTTTGGTATTTGTTTCATGAAATAGAAGGAGTTGAAATCGTCCCCGTGTTGGAGGGAATTCTGTTACGTTTGGTGGATCAGTGTCTACAGGAGAATGCACCAGTCAGGCTTCTATCCCACATAGCTTGCCCCCTTGTCCACAGCAACCTGATTCTCAACATTGCCCAGAATTGTCTCCATATAACAAGATGCCTTTTAATATAAAGGTCTGCTGGCTGCACCATGTCAGTCACAAGCCATTTGAAAGCCAATGGCAGATCCAGATGGCCACAACACAGATGTATTATCACACACCCGCACACCACTGCTCTTGGCCCACTACTCAGAAGGCTCCAACTTACTGGCATCTCTGTTCTACACCATTTTCTTGAAACCCAATCAAGACACTGTCTGGTACACTCATGATCAGCAATAGAACATCGAAAGGTTTTCTAGTGCCCCCTGGTCATGGGAATGTCCAAATTTCATGATATTTATCTAGCCATTTTCAAGGATGAAGTTGGAGCCACTGTGGGTTTCCCATTCATCCAGGAACCATAAAATTTTGAGAAAGCTCATTTGAAAGAAAGCTCTGGAGAACTCTCACAGGCAAGGATTCCCAAATAGGGGCCAAAAGGTCACATGAAGCCAGGCCCATTGAGGTCTACAATGTGAGATCCATGTGTGTTTTCTCTCTTAACTATGGCTGCCAACTATTTAGGAATAAAATCATATGATATCTTGGATGAGATTCCAAATGTGATTTTGAAATCCATCATGGGCCTAGAACTCAGTTTACAAGGGTGACTCTCATGTGTGGCCTCCTAAAATCCCAACACAATTCATGGAAATACTAGTCTGAAGTCAGTTTCAGAACTCAGACTTATGGGGAATCACACCAGAGTCCAAGCCCAGTTGGAACAAGTCATCTTTTCCAACCACCACACAAATGACCAAAATTAAAACCAAAACACTCCCACATGGCACTGAACTTCTTCCATATAGACATTCATCATAACCTTTGGCTGGAGTATTCCATGAGGGGCACAGCCCAAGACTGTGTCCAAAATGAGCTCCCATGCACCTCATTTGCCAAACTTCAGGGTGGCCTGGACATACTTCCTGTGAACCAGGAGTGGTCAAATAGGCCTGCCCTTAATACTGATCTGCTTCTCAAATTTGAGGCCTTCTGACTGTGGGGTTTAGATTCTTTATGTGAATTGGAGTAATGAGAAAACCCCAGCAGCTCTGCAGGGCTTTGAATAACACATTTGACCCATAGGATCCCTATTCTCACTTGATGGAGGTCAGGAACCTAACAGAGGAAAGCAAGAGACTTCATCCACAATGACCGATATTTTTACCATTTTGGTTTTAGATACACACGTGGGAACTTTCTTTAGATCCATCAGGTGCTGAGAATCTAAGCCATAGCCTGACAGAGGGTCAAGAGGCTTATTCAGACACATCCCTTTCCAAAGCAATTAAGCAAAGAACCACAGGTGATGCCCATTCATTTCCAATTGAAAATGGTTTTCTTCAGGTTTCACAAAGGCGTGGCCTGAGGCAAAGACCTTCCTAACATTCAGGGCAATAGAACAATAGGTAAGCAAAAGGTCCAAAGTAGGGTTTCTCCACTGAGACTTTCCTGGTCACACAGATATCTGCGTTTTCTGTAATTCTCGCCATTCCTTTCTGCTATCCATTACATGGCCATGTCAAAGAGCTTGGAGGTGGTACATATATTGGACACAAAACCATAAGCCTATTCTGAATAGTGGCCAGAATGCGGGAAGAAAACCAGAACTTAGGAAGATAGTAGGGGTTGCTCATCTATAGGGCAAGCTGCAATCCATTCACAAATTGGGTAGGATGAATGCTGGGAAGCTTTCTACTAGATAGGACATATCCATTGTTGCATTCTCTTTCACATGTCTACAACCACGGACAGTGTTGGATACATTTACATAGAAACACTCGCCTTGTCAAATGACTTTCTAGAAACAGTCCACTCCAAACCAAACAAACCGCCTTTCCTACCTATTCTCAAAACATGAGATAAAACCACAAACCCACACCCACACACACAAAGGCACCTCCTTCCCCAAGTAGGTCTCTGACGATCCAGAGTGTCTTCTGACTGGTGGGCCATTCTATGTTTCAATGAAATGGCCTGTCCTGTCTCAGATCTGGTCTCCTTGGCCATCTCTGTGAAGTTGTGAGGATCCAGTAGTGAACCACTTCCTGCTTTCTCAGGATAGGCCCCCTCTTCATAGCTCTCTTGGCATTTGGCCTTCCTCACATCTGTAGGTACCAAGAAAGATTGACTCTGTCCTTGGTAAATCAAAACAAGTGAGCCCACTGGGACTGGGACTTGGAATGGCTCTGGGTGCCTGGTTTCCTGGATTCCAAGTTCAGAGAGTTTCCTCACCAAAGAAGTGGGGTAGGTCACTTCTTTATGGAACTGAATGAGGTCACTGCCTTGACAACCACTTTGTCTTAACAGTTGCTTCCAAGGGTCCCATGAGATGGAGGCTGCCCCTACTTTCTCTGAAACTTTCACAAGTTAGAATGGTATATCAAACATAGGCTCCTGGGAACAGCTCTCCACACAGGCCTGGTTTTGACCATCCTCTCTACATTAAGAAGAGAGAGGCTGATTCAGAAACATCCTTTCATCCTGACATCTTTGTTTGCCATAGAAGATAACTTTTGCTCTCTCAGGTCCTTCATAGCTGCCTACGTCTTCTCCAGGGATCATTTCTGCTTGGACATTTGAGATTTTCAGCAGGTGGTAGATACCCTACATTGCTGTATTGTAAGATAAACTCTGTCCCTGCTCATCTGTAAAATTAGATTGAGTGAACAGTGTATTGTTAGGGTTAATAACATGTTCCATTTGTGTTAGGAATCATTCTGTGGGATGAATAATGGTATTTGGAACCTGGTATATTTATAAGAGTATGTAGTCGAAATATAAATATGAAAACAGAAGTCTAGGTCAGATTTGAATCCCAGAAGGGCATTGGGCCCTTGATTTAAATACTTAGCTTTGAATTAAGTCCTGCACAGTTGTTTCAGATCAATTGGTATACAATGGCATAGGACCATGTACCTTGAATGATTGACTATCAAAAAGGGATAGTAGGTAGGATTAGGAAGATAGTCATTAGGTTTAGAATCAAGAGTGAGTATAGGATTTGGACTAAAATTTCTTTAGCAATAGGGTTTCAGGTAGAGAATGAATGTAAATGTCAGCACATGTGAAGAGTCAGTCACAGTGATGAACTGGGGAAAATATGTAGGAAAGCAGATATCAATAGAGACATTAGGAAATCACGCAAAGTATAAAGTGAGTGACAGGATTAGATATTTTCAACAGGGTTGAGGTTGAATATTTAATCTTCAGGAGAAACAAATATTTAGTCACCAATAGGATTGACATTTGAGAGCATTAGTCAACCTGGACATGGATGTTTTTAGAAATACATGCTCAGTTTCCATTTAGACTTTGGTACAATTATGTGTACACGGTGTCTATGAATATAGAGATAATGAATGAATAGATCATAATGTGAATATATAATATAACTTGTTTCAACTTTCAATAATGGACTGAATTGATATCTGAAAATATACAGGAAATCTTATATTGATATACAATAATTCATTCATTCCAGTTATACTTCTAATGGTAATATTAGGGTAATGAGTTTTCATGAAGAGTGTGTGAGTTTTGCTTCAAAAGTGATTATGTAAATCGAAAATAATGTGTTTGGAAAGAAATCTCATTAAAAGCCCAGTCACGAAACCTGGAGGTCTACATGTGTTTTGAAGCAGGAATTGATTGAAAATGAAACAAATTCCTATAAATTTGTGAACTTGTGGATGAAATATATATCCTATGATGTGCAAAAACTGAATAAAATAGTAATGTACCAGTGTTGAATAAAAATAAACGTCAGAATACACATCATGTCCCATAGAAATCTACTTGCATTGAAGCTAAACTGGGTCAGTTACTGTAGAATTATTAGGATTTCTATGCACCATTCACTGAAGTTAATTTTCAGTACTAGAAAACAAATATGTATTTCAGGTGGATGAATCTTTCTGAGAATAATCTTGTGAAAAGTTGATTATTAATCCACATACATGAACATGAATGAATTTAGGGAGTGTATAATAAGACAAATATATTTCATATTTTTAATAATCTGTAGAGTATATATATATATATATATATATATATATATATATATATATATATACACACAAAACACACACAGACATTAAAAAGTAGCAATATATATGCCAATTGAAATTCACTATGAAATATATATTATCCACAGATCCAAAAATATTCATTTTACTGAACATGGATTTATGTATAATGTTTTGCAACTAGGAAGGTAACCCATATGTTGACGTTTCAGTTCCAAAATCGTTTAGGAGGAGGGATCTCTTCTCACAATTTTTATCTGCCAATTCAGCCAAACTCACAAGAATGTACGTGTGATACCATGTAGGATTCTATATGTCCATATAAAAATACATGTTCTGAATAGGCTACAGAGAAATGGAGACAGGAATTCACATATTTGTTAACTTTAAAAACACATTGAGAGGCTGAGGGGCAGAGCCACCGCCCATGCCTCCAAGGCAGATGGACCTCTGACCCACTCATAGAACAGGCCCAGCACCCGCAGAGTGGCAGAGCCACCGCCCACACCTGTAAGGTCGGCGGACCTGCTACTGACCTTCAGAACAAGCCCAGTGGCCTGCTGGGTTGGTAGGCACATTGCCCCTATTGTAGGAGGGGCAGACCCTCAACTGCACCTGCAAGGGAGACTTTGCAAGGATACAAGAGCAATATAAATATTGGGGGAAATTTTCAATAACACAACAGTTTCAACAAGCAGAAAGAAATGCGAAAAGTATGAAAAGACAAGGAAAGACAGGACCACAAGCAATGCAGCTCAACTCAAGGTTAGAAGAGGTTATATCTGCAGCATATGGAATGTCTTGAGTGGTCAACAGGTCACATGAAGCCAGGCCCATTGGGGTATACAGTATGAGGTCCATGTGTGTTTTGACTGTCAACTATGGCTGCCAAGTCTTTCAGAATAAAATCATGTGATATCCTGGCTGGATTCCCAGCACTCTGGGGAAAGCCACCCTGGGGCTAGCTCTCAGTTTCCAAGGCGACTCTCAGGCATGGCCTCCTAAAATCCTAACAAAATTCATGGCAATACTTCTCTGAGATCAGAATCAGAAATCAGTTTCAAAGGGGAATCACACCAGAGTTCAAGCCCAGGTGGACCCAGTCATCTCTTCCAACCACCACCCAAATGAACACAATTAAATCCAAAACACTCCCACATGTCACTCATCTTCTTCCATATACACACTCATCATTACCTCTGGCTGGAGGTGTCCATGAGGGGCCCAGCCCAAGACAGTGTGCAAAATAACCTCCCTTGCCCCTCATTGGCCTAAAGTCAGGGTGGCCTGGACACTCTTCCTGTAAACCTGGATGGATCAAATAGGCCTGCATTTAATACTGCTCCACTTCTCCAATTTGAGGCCTTCTGACTCTGGGGTTTAGAGTCTTTATGTGAATTGGCATCATGACAATATCCAAGCACCTATGGGCCAGGCTCTGCAGGGATTAGAAGAACTCATTTGATGCAAAGGATCCCTATTCTCACTTGATAGAAGTCAAGAACCTTACAGAGGAAGGTGAGAGACTTCATCAACAATAACTGCTCTTTTGGCCATTATGGTTTAGGATGCACACATGGGATCTATCTTTAGATCAATCAGGTGGTGGGAATATAAGCCAAAGCCTCACACAGGGCCAAGAGGCTGATTCAGACCCATCCCTTACCAAAGCAATTAAGCAAAGAGCCACAGGTGATGCCCATTCATTTCCATTTGAAAACTGTTTTCTTCAGGCTTCACAAAGTTTGGCCTGAGGCAAAGACCTACCTGACTTTCAGGACAACAGCAGGCCCAAAGCTGGGTTTCTCAATTGAGACTTTACTGGTCACGCTGATATCTGAGTTTTCTGAGATACTCCCAATTAAATTCAGCTATCCAGTACATGGCCATGTCACAGAGCTTGAAGGTGGTACATATCTTGGACACAAAACCATGAGCCTATTCTGGAGAGTGGCCAGAATTCATGAAGAAAACAGGAACTTAAGAAGATAGCAGGTTTGGCCCAACCATAAGGCAAGCCACAGTCCATTATCAACTGGGCATGATGAATGCTGGGAAGCTTTCTACTAGACAGGAGACATCCATTGATGCATTCTCTTTTCTAATGTCTACAACCACGGACACAGTGAGATACACAGACATAGAAACACTCGTCTTGTCAAACGACTTACTAGACACAGTCCACTCCAAACCAAACAAACTGCCTTACCTACCTATTCTCAGAACATGAGGCAAAACCTCAAACTCACACCCACACCCACAAAGGCACCTCCTTACCCCAAGTAGAACTGTAACTATCCGGAGAGGTCTCTGACTGGTGGGCCATACTATGTTCCCACAAAATTGCCTGTCCTGTCTCAGATCTGGTCTCCTTAGACAATTTGATGAAGTTGTCATGAGCCAGCAGTGAGACACTACCTGATTTCTCAAGAAAGGCCCCTCTTGAGAGCTCTCCTGGCATGTAGTCATCCTGACATCAGTAGGTTCCAAGAAAGACTGACTCTGTCTGTGGTAAATCCAAACAAGTGAGCCCACTTGGACTGGGACTGCATCTGGCCCTGGGTGCCTGGTTTCTTGGATTCAAAGTTCAGAGAGTTCCATCACCAAGGAAATGAGGTAGGACACTTCCTTCAGGAACTGAATGAGGTCACTGCCTTGGCAACAACTTGGTTCTAACTGTTGCTTCCAAGGGTCCCATGAACTGGAGGCTCCCCCTACTACCTGTGACACTTTCACAAGTTAGAATGGTATATCAACCATAAGCACCCGGGAACAGCTCTCCACACAGGCCTGGTTTTGTCCATCTTGTCTACATTAAGAAGAGAGAGGCTGATTCAGACGCATCCCTTCTTCCTGACCAGGTTGTTTACCATGGAAGTTGACTTTTGCTCTCTCAGGTCCTTCATAGCGGCCTACATCTTTTCCAAGGATCATATCTGCATGGACATTTGTGGTTCTCAGCAGGTGATAGATCCCCCACATTCCTGTATTCTAATACCAACTCTGTGCCTGCTCCTCTGTAAAGTTAGATTAAGGAAACAGTTTATGGTTAGGGTAAATAAGAGGTTTGATTTTGGTTAAGAAACAATCTGTGGGATGAATAATGATATGGGAACTTGTGATATTTATAAGAATATAGAAGGGAAATATATGTATGAAAACAGAAATCTAGGTAAGATTTGAAGCCCAGAAGGGCATTCAGCCCTTGATTGGGATACTTAGCTTTGATTTACGTTCTGTACAGATATCTCAGATAAATCGATATACAATGACATAGGACATTGTACCTTGGATGATTGAATGTAGAAGAGAACATCCAGTAAAAAAGGGATAGTCAGTAGGATTAGGAAGAGTGTCAGTAGGTTTAGGAAGAAGAATGAGTATAGAATTTGGAACAAAAGTTCTTTAGTCATAGGATTTCGCTAAGAGATTGAATGTAAGTATCAGCACATGTGAAGAGTCTGTCACAATGATGAACTGGGAAAAATATGTAGGAAAGCAGATATCAATAGAGACCTTACAAAATCAGGCAAAGTATAAAGTGAGTGATAGGATTAGACATTTTCAACAGGGTTGAGTTTGAATATATAATCTTAAAAAGAAACAAATATGTGGTCACAAATAGGATTGAAATTTGAGAGCATTAGACAACCTGGACATGGATGTTTTTATTAAACCATGTTCACTTTCCATTTAGGGTTTTGTACAATCAAAAGTGTGTAGTTTGCATTTTGTGTCCAGAATATTACTGTAATAAAATGTATATGTAGATCAGGTGATATAAGTATATCTTCCAGCATTTCTGAGAGCAATATTTGAAGATGTATAAATTATTATTTGTGGTACAAAGAGGTGTACCCTCTGTCTATAAATATTGAGATAATGCATGAATAGTCAATTCTGTGAATAAATAATATAACTAGTTCCACTTTTAATAATGGATTGAATTGATATCTGAAAATATCTTAAAAATCTTATAATGATATACAATCATTCATTCCAACCACTTATACTTCTAATGTAATGTTAGGGTTATGGTTTATCATGAAGGGTGTGTGAGTTTTGCTTCAAAAGTGATTATGGAATTCGAAAATAATGTGTTTAGAAAGAAGTCTCATGAAAAAACCAGTCAAGAAACATGGAGGAATAAATTTGTTCTGAATCAGGAAGTGATGGAAAGTGAAACAAATGCCTATAAATTTGCGAACTTGTGGATGAAATATATATCCTAAGATGTGCATAAAGTGAAGAAATAATAATGTATCAGTGTTGAATAAAAATGAATGCCAAAATACACTTCACGTCCCATTGGAATCTACTTGCATTGATGTTCAACTGAGAAAGTTACTGTAGAAATATTAGGATTTGTAAGCACCAGTCTCTGAAGATAGTTGTCAGTACTAAGAAACAAATATGCAGTTCATGTGGATGAATATTTCTGAGAATAATCTTGTGAAAGTTTATTATAAATCCACATAGGGGAATATAATGAATTTTAGGAGTGAACAATAAGACACATATATTTCATCTTTTGAAAAATCAGGAGACTGTATATATATATATACAAACACACACAGAGACATTATAAAGCAGCAATATTATGCCAATCGAAATTCACCATGAAATATATATCATCCACTGATCCAAAAATATTCATTTTACTGAATATGGATTTATGTATAATGTTGTTCAACTAGGAAGCTCACCCATAGGTTGAATTTAAAGTTCCAAAAGCGTTTAGGAGGAGTGATCTCTTCTCACAATTTGTATCTGCCAAGTAAGCCACCTCACATGAATGTAAGTGTGGTACCAGGTATGATTCTATATGTGCATATAAAAATACATTTGCTGAATAGGCTACAAAGAAAGGGAGACAGGAATTCATATATGTGTTAACTTTAAAAACACACGGAGAACTATTTCAACAAAAAAATTGACTAGATTTATAACTCCTACCCTATATAATGCAAAAGGCAATCCAACTATACACCATGCCTCCTCTGAACTGCTTGTATTTAATTCTGTTTGGGTTATTTTTCTCCATCATATTAGGATTAGTAGTCAGAGTCTAGTAGGCTATCGGTTAGTGTCAGGGATTCAGTATTTCGAATGGAAAATTGGTAAATGAATCAAATGTGTATGTAAATATGTGCTACACAAAAAACCTTTCCACGCTCCTTGAGAACATTACCTTCGCCTCAAGTAAGACACACTTAGAGGAGAAGAGTGAGAAAATCTGTGAATACATATCTGGAATGGAATATGCTCAGGAGTACACTTTAGAAGAGGTAAAGGAGTTTCCAAAAGTAAGGGACAGGGTAAATACTCCACAAACATGGAGCTCTTTGGCCTAAAGACTTCTTGAGAAACTGCCTCTGTGATTGAGCACTTGAAATATATGTAGTTGTCAGGATCTTTAGCTTCCTTTTTAGTTACATCATCAAAGCTGGGTCTGCATCTACGTGACCTGGACGACATGGTTTATTATTTTCCAATGAACATGAGGCAGCAGTGCTGAATTTTCTCTTTGTAGGTAAACTGTGGCCACTGGGGGCTAATTTTCTCCCCGTGTGGACTGTGAAGCCATATGGTCGTCCACCACTTTTCATGGTGTTTTTTGCTGCTGCACTGGAGTTTTGTATTTGCTTCATGAAATAAAAGGAGTTCAACTGGGATACAGTGCTGGAGGGAGTTCTGTCACGTGTAGTGGGTCAGGGTCTGCAGGAGAATGCACCAAGCAGGCTTCTATCCCACATAGCTTGCCCCCTTGACCATAGCAACCTGATTCTGAACATTGCCCTGAAACATGTCCATATAACAAGATGCCTTTACATATAAGGGTCTGCTGACTGCACCATGTCAGTAACATGCCTTTTGGAAGCCAATGGCAGATCCACATGGGCCCACCACAGACGTTTTATCACACACCTGCCCACCATTGCTCTAGACCCACTACTCAGGCTCCAACTTACTGGCATCTCTTTTCTACACCATTTTCATGAAACCCAGTCAATCAAGGCACTGTCTGGCATACTCATGATCAGCAACAGGACAACCAAAGGTTCTCCAGTGCTACCTGGTCATGAGAATTTCAAACATTTCATGGTATTTATCTAGCTATTTTTCAAGTATGAAGTTGGAGTCAGTGTGGGCTTCAGTTCATTCAGAAACCACTAAATGATTAGGAGGCTCATTTCAATAAACGCTCTGGAGAACTCTCACAGGTAAGTCTCACCAAAGAGTGGCCAAAAGGTCACATGAAGCCAGGCCCATTGAGGTCTACAATGTGAGGTCCATGTGTGTTTAGACTCTCAAATATTTCTGCCAAGTTTTTCAGAATAAAATCATGTGATATGCTGGCAGATATTCCCAGTGCTCTGTGGAAAGCCAACCTGGGCATAGATCTCAGATTTCAAGGGCGACTCTTATGTGTGGCCTCCTAATATCCCATCACAATTCATGGCCATGCTTCTCTGAGGTCAGTTCCAGAACGCACTCTCTAAGGGGAATCACACCAGAGTTTAAGCCCAGGTGTACCCAGTCATCTCTTCCAACTGCCACAAAAATGACCACAATTAAAACTAAAACACTCCCACATGACCCTCATCTTCTTGCATATATACACTCATCATCACCTCTGGCTGGAGGTTTCCTTGAGTGGTGCAGCTCAAGACAGTGTCCAAAATAAGCTCCCTTGCCCCTCATTTGCCTAATGTCAGGGTGGCCTGGACACCCTTCCTGTGAACCAGGAGTGATCAAATAGGCCTGCCATTAATACTGCTCTGCTTCTACAATTTGGGGCCTACTGACTGTCGGGTATATATTCTTAATGTGATTTGGAGTCATGATAAAACTCAAGCACCTCTGCATGGCTTTGAATATCTTATTTGACCCAAAGGATCCCTATTCTCACTTGATGGAAGTCAGGAACCTTACAAAGGAAGGCGAGAGACTTCATCCAAAATGAGTGCTCTTTTGGCAATTTTAATTTTAGATGCACACATGGGAACTTTTCTAGATCCATCAGGTGCTGAGAATCTAAGCCACATCCTCAAACAGGGCCAGAGGCTGATTGAGACACATCTGTTTCCACTGCAATTAAGCAATTAGCAACAGGTGATGGCCATTCAATTCCATTTGAAAACTGTTTTCTTCAGGCATCACAAATGGGTGGCCTGAGGCCAAGACATTCCTGACATTTGGGCAACAGAATAATAGGTAAGAAAAAGGCCAAAAGCAGGGTTTCTCCACTGAGATTTACTTGTCACACTGATATCTGTGTTTTGTGAGATGTTCGCCATTCCCTTCAGCTATGCAGTACATGGCCATGTCACAGAGCTTGGATGTGGTACATATCATAGACACAAAACCATAAGCCTATTCTGGAGAGTGGCCAGAATTCAGGAAGAAAACAGGAACTTAGGAAGATAGCAGGTGTTACCATTCAATAAGGCAACCCACAGTTCATTCATAAATTAGGCAGGATGAATGATGGGAAGCTTTCTACTAGACAGGACACATCCAATGATGCATTCTCTTTTTTAAAGTCTAAAACAATGGAAACAGTGGGAAACACAGACTTAGAAACACTCGCCTTGTCAAACGACTTACTAGAAACAGTTTACTCCAAACCAAACAAACCGCCTTTCCTACCTATTCACAGAACATCAGACAAAACCACAAAAACACACCCAAACCCACAAAGGCACCTCCTTCCCCCAAGTAGGTCTGTGACTTTCCGGACTGTCCTCTGACTGGTGGGCCATATTATGTTCCCACATCATGGCCTGTCCTGTCTCAGATCTGGTCTCCTTGGCCAACTCTGTGAAGTTGTCAGGAGCCAGCGGTGAGCCACTACCTACTTTCTCAGGAATGGCCTCTCTTCAGAGCTTTCCTGGCATTTGGCCATCCTCACATCAGTAGGTAATAAGAAAAACAGATTCTGTCCTTGGTAAATCCAAACAAGGGAGACCACTGGGTTGGGAGTGGGACTGCCTTTGTGTGCCTGGCTTCCTAAATTGCAAGTTCAGAGAGTTCCATTACCAAGGAAGTGAGGTAGGTCACTTCCTTCAGGAACTGAATGAGGTCACTGCCTTTTCAATGACTTTGTCCTAAGAGTTGCTTCAAAGGGTATCATTAGATGGAGGCTGCCTCTACTTCCTGTGACACTTTCACAAGTTAGAATGGTATATCAACATTAGGAACTCAGGAACAGCTCTCCACAAATGTCTGGTTTGGTCCATCTTCTCTACAATAAGAAGAGAGAGGCTGATTCAGACACAACCCTTGATCCTGACAGGTTTGTTTGCTATTGAAGATGACTTTTGCTCTTTCAGGTCCTTCATAGCTGCCTACATCTTCTCCAGATATAATTTCTGAACGGATCTTTGAGGTTCTCAGCAGGTGGAAGATCCCCTACTTTCCTGTATTATAAGACCAACTCTGTCCCTGTGCTTCAGTAAAGTTAGATTGAGGGAACAGTGTAGGGTTAGAGTTAATAACATGATAGATTTGGGTTAGGAATCATTCTGCTGGATGAATAATGGTATTGGGAACCTGCGATATTTATAAGAATATAGAGGTGAAATATATGTATGAAAACAGAAATCTATTTAAGATTTGAATCCCAGAAGGGCATTGGGCCATTGATTGTGATACTTAGCATTGAATTATGTTCCTCATAGATGTCTCAGATAAATCGATATACAATGGCATAGGACCTTGTACCTTGGTTGATTGAATGTAGAAGATAACATCCAGTCAAAAACGATAGTCTACAGGATTAGGATGATAGTCGGTAGGATTAGGAAGAAGAGTGAGTTTAGGATTTGGACCAAAAGTTCTTTAGCAATAGGGTTTCGGGTAGAGAATGAAGGTAAATGTCAACACATGTGAAGAGTCAGTCGAATTATGACCTGGGAAAAATATATAGGAAAACAGATATCAATAGCGACATTACGAAATCAGGCAAAGTATAAAGTGAGTGATAGGATTATTCATTTTCAACCGGGTTGAGTTTCAATATATAATCTTAGGAAGAAACAAATATGTAGTCACCAATAGCATTGACATTTGAGAGCATTAGGCAACCTGGAAATGGATGTTTTTATCAATCCATATTCACTTTCCATTTAGGCTTTGGTACAATCATAAGTGTGACCTTTGCACATTTTGTCCAGAATATTACTGTGATAAAATATATATGTAGATCAGGTGACATGAGTATTTCTTCCAACACTTCTGGGAGCAATATTTTGAAGATGAATAAATTAGTGGGAGTACAAATAGGTGGACCATGTGTATATGAATATAGAGATAATGCATGAATAGAACATACTGTGAATAAATAATATAACTGGTTCCAACTTTAAATAACGGTTTGAATTGATATCTGAAAATAAACAGGAAATCTTATATTGATATACAAACATTCATTCCAACCAGATATTCATCTAATGGTAATATTTGAGTTATGGTTTATCATGAAGAGTGTGTGTGTTTTGCTTCAATAACGATTATGGAAATCAAAATAAGGTGTTTGAAACAAAATCTCATGAAAAGACCAGTCAAGAATCATGAAGGAATACATGTGTTCTGAATCAGGAAGTGATTGAAAGTGAAACAAATGCCTATAAATTTGTGAACTTGTGGATGAAATATATATCCTCTCATGTGCAATCCTGAAGAAATAGTTATGCACCAGTGTTGAATAAAAATGAACGTCAAAAGACACATCATGTCCCATAGGAATCTACTTGCATTGATGTTAATCTGGGTCAGGTACTGTAGCATTATTAGGATTTGTATGCACCATTCACTGAAGTTAGTTTTCAGTACTAGGAAGATAATATAAATTTCAGGTGGATGAATATTTCTGAGAATAATCGAGTGAAAAGTTGATTATAAATCCACATAAATGAATATGAATGAATTTAGGGAGTGTATATAAGACACATATATAAAATATCTTGAGAAATCTGGAGAATATATATATATATATATATATATATATATATATATATATATATATATATATATATATATACAAAACGCAAACACAGGCATTGAAAAGTAGCAATATATGTGCCAAACGAAATTCATCATGAAATATATATCGTCCACAGATGCAAAAATATTTATTTTACTCAACATGGATATGAATAATACTGTATTACTAGGAAGTTAAAACATTGGTTGAATTTTCAGTTCCAACAGCGTTTAGGAGGAGTTTTCTCTTCTCACAATTTTTATCTGCCAAATCAGCCATCTCACAATAGTATACGTGTGATGCCAGGTAGGATTCTATATGTGCATATAAAAATACATGTGCTGAATAGGCTACAGAGAAAGGGAGACAGGAAGTCACATATTTGTTAACTTTAAAAACACATGGAGATCTATTTCAATTAAAAATTAAGTACATTTATAACACCTACCCTTTATCATGCAAAAAGCAAGTTCAACTATACACCATGACCCCTCTGAACTGCTTGTATTTCTATTCAGCTTGGTTTATTTTTCTCCATCATATTAGGATTAGTAGTCAGAATCTAGTAGGTTTTGGGTTAGTATCAGGAATTCAGTATTTCTAATGGAAAATAAAAAAAAATGTATCCAATGTTTATGGAAATATGTTCCACACAAAAATCTTCCCACTCTCATTCAGAGCCATGCATTGACATTACCTTCACCCCAAGAAAGACACAATTAGAGGAGAAGAGATAGAAAATCTGTGAATACATATCTGGAATGGAATATGCTCAGGAGTTCAAAACCTTGGAGTTGGTAGATGAGTTTCCAAAAGTAAGGGACAGTGTAAACACTCCACAAACATGGAGCTCTGCTGGCCTAAAGACTTCTGCAGAAAATGCCTCTGAGGTTGGGCACTTGAAATATACGTTGTTTTCAGGAGCTTTAGTTTCATTTGTAGTGAGACCATCAAAGCTAGATCTGCATCTACGTGACCTGGAGGACATGGTTTCTTATTTACCAATGAACATGAGGCAGCAGTGTTGAATTCTCTCTTCATTGGTAAACTGTGGCAGCTGGGGCCTAAGTGTCTCCCCATTTGGACTGTGAAGCCTCTTGGTCATCCTATACTTTTCGTGGTGTTTCTTGTTGTTGCACTGGGAGTTTGGTATTTGCTCCATGAAATAAAAGGAGTTGAACTGGGACAAAGTGCTGGAGGGAGTTCTGTCACGTGTTGTGGGTCAGGGTCTGCAGGAGAATGCACTAACCAGGCTTATATCCCACAATGCTTTGCCCCTTGACCATAGCAAACTTATTCTGAACATTGCCCTGAAACCTCTCCATATAACAAGATGCCTTTTCATACAAGCGTCTGCTCCCTGCACCATGTCACTCACAAGAAATTTGGTAGGCAATGGCAGATTCACATAGCCACAACACAGATGTTTTATCACACACCTGCACACCACTACTCTAGGGCCACTACTCAGCAGGCTCCAACTTACTGGCATCTCTGTGCTACATAATTTTCACCAAACCCAGTCAATCAAGACACTGTCTGGTATGCTCATGATCAGCAACAGGACATCCAAAGTTTCTCCAGTGCCAACTGGTCATGGGAATTTAAAAAATTTATGATATTTATGTATCCACTTTTCAAGGTTGAAGTTGGAGGCATTGTGGGTTTCAATTCATTCAGGAAACATGAAATGCTGAGTAAGCTCATTTCAATGAAAGATCTGAAGAACTCTCACAGGCAAGGCTTCCCAAAGAGTGGCCAAAAGGTCACAAGAAGCCAGGCCTATTGAGTTCTACAATGTGAGGTGTATGTGTGTTTTGACTCTAAACTATGGCTGCCAAGTCTTTCAGAATAAAATCATGTGATATGCTGGCTGAGATTTCCAGTGCTCTGTGGAAAGCCATCCTGGGCCTATATCTCAGTTTCCAAGGGCGACTCTCATGCGTGGTCTCCTAAAATTGCAACAAAATTCATGGCAGTACTTCTCTGAGGTCAGTTCCAGAACTCAGTCTCTAAGGGGAATCACACCAGAGTTCAAGCCTATGTTGACCCACACATCTCTTCCAACACCCACACAAATGACCACATTTAAAACCAAAACACTCCAACATGACCCTCATCTTATTCCATCTAGACACTCATTTTTATCTCTGGCTGGAGTTTTCCATGAAGGACGCAGGCGAAGGCAGTGTCCAAAATAAGCTCCCTTGCCCCTCATTTGCCTAAAGTCAGGGTGCCCTGGACATCCTTCTTGTAATCCAGGAGTGAACAAAAGACCTGCTGTTAATACTGCTCTGCTTCTCCAAATTGAGGACTACTGACTCTGGGGTTTAGGTTTTTTATGTGAATTGGAGTCATGAGAAAACCCAAGCACCTATGGGCTAGCCTCTGCAGGGATTTGAAGAACTAATTTGAAACAAAGGATCCCTATTCTCACTTGATGGAGGTCAGGAGCCTTACAGAGGAAGGCGAAAGACTTCATCCACAATGACTACTCTTTTGCCCATTTTGGTTTTGGATGCACACATGGGATCTTTCTTTAGATATATCAGGTGCTGAGAATCTAAGCCACAGCCTCACACAGCGCCAAGAGGCTGATTCAGACACATCCCTTTCCAATGCAATTAAGCAAAGAGCCACAGGTGAGGCCCATTAATTTCTATTTAAAAAATGTTTTCTTCAGGCTTCACAAAGCTGTGGTCTGAGGCAAAGACTTTGCCGACATACATGGGAAGAGAACAAAAGGTAAGCAAAAGGCCCAAAGCAGGGTTTCTCCACTGAAACTTACTGGTCACACTGATATCTGAGTTTTCTGAGATGCTCGCCATTCCTTCAGCTATCCAGTACATGGCCATGTCACAGAGCTTGGACGTAGTACATATCTTGGACACACAACCATGAGCCTATTCTGGAGAGTGGCCAGTATTCAGGAAGAAAACAGCAACTTAGGAATATAGCAGGTGTTGCCCATTGATAAGGCAAGCTGCATTGCATTCATAAATTTGGCAGGATGAATGCTGGAACGCTTTCTACTAGACAGGACACATCCATTGATGCATTCTCTTTTCTAATGTCTACAACCACGGACACATTGGGATACACAGAAATAGAAACAGTCACCTTGTCAAATCACTTATTAGAAACAGTTCACTCCAAACCACACAAACCACCTTTCCTACCTATTCTCAGAACATGAGACAAAACCACAAACACACACCCACACCCACAAAGGCACCTCTTTTCCCCAAGTAGGTTTCTGACTATCCGGTGTGTCCTCTGACTGGTGGGCCATACAATGTTTTCCCAAAATGGCCTGTCCTTTCTCAGATCTGGTCTCCTTGGTGAACTCCATGAAGTTGTCAGGAGCCAACAGTGAGCCAATACATGCTTTCTCAGGAAAGGCCACTCTTCAGAGCTTTCCTGCCATTTGGCCATGCACACATCAGTAGGTAATAAGAAAGACTGACTCTGTCCTTGGTAAATCCAAAGAAGTGAGAACACAGGGACAGGGACTGGGACTGGATTTGGGTGCCTGGCTTCCTGAATCCCAAGTTCAGAGATTTTCATCACCAAGGATGTGAGGTGAGGTCACTTCCATCAGGAACTGAATGAGGTCACTGCCTTGGCAACCATGTTGTCCTAACAGTTGCTTCCAAGGGTACCATGAAATGGAGGCTACCCCTACTTCCTGTGACACTTTCACAAATTAGAATGGTATATCAACCATAGGCAACTGGAAACAGCTCTCCACACAGGCCTGGTTTGGTCCTTCTTCTCTACATTAAGAAGAGAGTGGCTGATTCAGACACATCCCTTCATCCTGACCAGGTTGTTTGCAATGGAAGATGACTTTTGCTCTCTCAGTTCCTTCATAGTTACCCAGTTAGCCACTACTTCTTCAGGGATCATTTTTGCATGGACCTTTGAGTTTCTCGGCAGTTAGAACATCCCCTACATTCCTGTATTGTAAGACCAACTCTGTCTCTGCTCTTCTGTAAATTTAGATTGTGGGAACAGTGTATGGTTATGGTTAATAACAGGTTTGATTTGGATTAGGAATCATTCTGCTGGATGTATAATGGTATTGGAAACCTGCAATATTTACAAGAATATATAGGTAAAATATAAGTATGAAAACAGAAATCGAGGTAAGATTTGAAGCCCAGAAGGGCATTGGGCCCTTGATTGTGATACTTAGCTTTGTTTTATTTTCTGCACTGATGTCTCAGATAAATCGATATACAATTGCATAGGACCTTGTACCTTGGATGATTGATTGTAAAAAAGAACTTTCAGTTAAAAAGGGATAGTCGGTAGGATTAGAAAGATAGTCGGTAGGTTTAGAAAGGAGAGTGAGTATAGTATTTGGACCAAAAGTTATTTAGCTATAGGGTTTTTTGTATAGAGTGAATGTAAATGTCCACACATGTGAAGAGTCAGTCACAATGATGAACTGTTGAAAATATGTAGGAAATATATCAGATATCAATAGAGACATTAGGAAATCTGGTAAAGTATATTCGGTAGTGAGTGTTTAACAAAATAGGTACTTGTCACTCCCTGTTATCCTGTATGCTTAATAAAACACTGTTGAAATCTTGAGAACTGTTTCCTAATCTTGTTTCCCGAATGTGCTGACCCCAACTGCCAAACTGCAGAATGTACTCCCTCGCTCATTTGCACGCAAACATCTCACTCACCCGGACCCATCAATAAACTTCCCTCCCTGCCCTCTCCAATTAAAATATATAAGCTCTGCTTAAGCTGTTCTCAGGGCTCTCTGCTCTATTCAAGTGAGCTCTGAGACCCAGCATGCTGGACCCCCAATAAACCCTTTGCTTTTGCATGAGACAGTCTCTTGGTGGTCTCTTCCCGTGACACTCACCCGACCTTTACATATGGATGTTCCACCGAGATCCGGCAGCGGCGGACGAGAGACCCCAACAGGCTTCTCTTGGGGTATGTAAGGTGCCTCTTTCTGGTTTCAGGTTTCAGGTTATGGCTTGGCAAAATGTCTGTCAATGAAGAGTGTGAGCTCTCTCCGATGGTGGCTGACAGACGTGTCACAGAGCCACAGGCCACGTACCTGGGGGACGCCGCTGAGGATTCTGGAATCGAGGAACAATAGTCTCTTCGAATCAGTGATATTTAGTTTCAGATTCGGTATTGCCAGCCCATCGGGTTTTGCTGGCTACTCAGTCCTGGTCTCAGTGTTGGACGTCCATTGCGTGTCTTTATTTTCTTGTCTTGTCTGTGTCGTGTGTCATTGCTTTTACTGTTTGTGTACCTTTCATTATGGGACAGAGCACTTCAATGCCTCTGTCCCTGACCCTTGATCACTGGACCAAAGTACACTTAAGGGCTCAGAGTCTTTCTTTTTCAGTAAAACCCTGAACCTAGCAGACTCTCTGTGACTCAGAATGGCCCACCTTTAGATTCGGATGGCCCCTAGAAGGATCTTTCTACTTCCCACTAATTTAAAAAGTAAGAGATATTGTCTTTCAGCCTGGGAAACATAGCCATCCAGATCAACAGCCATATATCTTTACTTGGAAGGACCTCTGCAAATCTCCTCCTCCATGAGTGAGGCCTTTCCTTGCCCCTGCCCCTGCTCCTACTCCTTCCCCCATGATCTCTCAAACCCTCTGCTCCTCCTCCTCCTCCACCCTGTGTTCTCCCTGAGTCAAAGATTTGACTCTACTGGACTCTCCTCCCCCTCCTTATCTCCTGCCCACATCCCCCAACTCCCAACACCCTCTAAGTGATTCCTCTGCTGCTGACTCAGCCTCTCCACCATTGGAGGAAGCTAAGCCAGCCCAGCGCCCGCCAGATAACTCCCCTGCTGCACACACAGCCCCTCCTCCGCTGGAGGAAACTGGTCCAGCTAAAGGAACTCGCCGGCGGTGAATATTTGAAAATGCTGGAACTCCCGTGATGCTCCCCCTCTATCCCTACGGGCCAGTGACTGTCGACGTCCTTGGGGGAAAAATGCAAGACTATCAATATTGGCCTTTCTCCTCTTCAGACCTATATAACTGGAAAAATAACAATCCCCCTTTTACCGAGGACCCCACCCGGCTATCAGGTGTGGTTGAGTCATTGATGTTTTCACACCAGCCTAATTGGGATGACTGCCAACAACACCTAGGGACTCTCTTCATGACAGAGGAACAAAAGAGAATCCTCCTGGAAGCTAGAAAAAAATATTCTCGGACCAGATGGGTGACCGACACAACTTCCCAAAATATTCAACACGGCTTTCCCTTGAACCAACCCAACTGGGCCCCCAACACCTTTGAAGGTAGGGAGCATTTGTCCACTTATCACCGGGTTCTAATTGCGGGTATTTCAGTGGCCGCTAGGTGACCAACAAATTTGGCCAAGGTAAGAGAGATTATTCAAGGGCCTGATGATTCCCCCTCTATGTGTCTAGAGAGAATTATGGAGGCATATAGGAGATATACTCCTTTCAATCCTCAGGCAGAGGATCAAAATGCATACGCATGATGGCCTTTATTGGGCAAGCTGCCCTGGATATTAAAAGAAAGTTACAATGCTTAGATGGATTACAAGATATGACTTTGAGAGATTTAGTCTGAGAAGCCAAGAAGGTATACTATAAGGTAGAAACTGAGGAAGAGTAGGGAGCAAAGGGAGGATAAAAGAAAAAGACAGACTAAGGCATTGACTAAGGTCTTGGTCTCAAAAACAAATAGGCCAGAAATAAGAAACATGGAGACAGGAAGGAATACCTGGGCCCACACTACAGGCCACCCCTGGCCTCAGATCCATGTGCCTACTGTAAAGAAAATGGACTCTGGGTCAAAGAGGGCCCTAGAAAGAGACAGCCATGCCAGCCAGCCATTCTGACTCTGGAGGATGACTAAGAACGTCGGGGTTCAGATCTCCTCACAGAGGTCAGGGTAACTTTTGAAGTAGAGGGTACCCCAGTAAACTATGAAGTAGATACAGGGGCAATATACTCAGCCCTTAAGGCCCCATTGGGCTCTCTTTCAAATAAAAGGTCTCTAATTCAAGGGGCTAATTACAGTAAATATCGAGCTTGGACAACTAAGAGGACCATGGACCAGGGGGAAAAAATATCCATCACTCCTTTTTAGTAATCCAAGAATGCCCTGCCCCATTGATGGGCAGAGATCTGCTCACCAAGCTCCGGGCCAAAATAACTTTTAACCCTGAAGGCCCCCAATTGGAATTTCTAAATCCTTCAGTAAAAACTCCTATAGTCACGGCTCTAAATATGACAGTAGAAAATGTACATCAACTCACTCACCTTGGTTCAAAGAAATTGCATTCATTCCTGAAGGATCAAGAACAGAGTTTTCCACTAACCGACTTACAGCGAAAGAAAATAACTAAACGGGTTACAAAAGCCTTTCGGGTCCATCAATTGGTTAATGCTTACCCTTCCAAGCTTCCTGCAGGAAAGCACCTACGAGGAGCCAGACAAGGACAATTCTGGGAAGTGGACTTAACTAAAATTAAGCCAGCAAGGGATGGACTGAAATATCTCCTAGTCTTTGTAGATACATTTTCAGGATGGATTGAAGCCCTCCCCAGGGAAAAAAAAAAGAAAAAAAAAAAAAAAAGAAACAACACAAATGGTGGTCAAATGATCCTGGAAGATATTTTTTCAAGAAACAGCCTCCCTAAAGTAATAGGGTCTGATAATGCACCGGCGTTTGTGGCTCAGGTAAGTCAGGGGTTTGCCAGGACCCTGGGGATTAATTGGAAGTTACATTGTGCTTATAGACCACCGAGTTCAGGACAGGTAGAAAGAATGAATAGAACCATTAAAGAGACCATAACAAAATTAAGCTTAGAGACCGGCATAAAAGATTTGACTATGCTCCTGCCTTATGCACTGTTTAATGCAAGAAATACTCCCTCTGTTTCTTTGTGTAACCTCACCCCCTATGAAATTCTCTATGGTGCCTCTCCTCCAGGACGGGACCTAACCCCAACTCTAAGACCTAACGATCCCTTCCACACCCCCTTGCTTGAAAGACTTAAAGTTCTTAAAAGAACTCAGGGATACCTGCGAAAACAGATGGCCACTGCCTACCAAACTGGGGACGAGGGAACTGCACATCGATATCAAGTAAGAGACTTTGTCTAGGTAACATGACATCAGGTGTCATCCCTGGAACCCCGCTGGAAAGAACCATAGCAGGTGCTACTTATAACACCTACAGCAGTAAAGGTAGACAGAATCTCTTCCTGTATCCATATCTCTCATCTCAAGCCTGCGGCCTGTCCAGACTCTGACTGGAAACTGGAAAAGACTGGTAACACTTTCAAATTGTGTATTCGCCATGTGGATAAGGCTATAGACTCTCCCCTTCACCACCAGTAGTACTAACCCTCATCAGCCCGTTCAGCAGCGATGGCTGATCACAATCCTACTGGAAAAGAAGTATGGTCTATCTTGCATACAGCCCATTTAGGGACCTGGTGGCCATCTCTCCCCCCAGATATTTGTCATCTGGGTATAGGTCTTTCCTATTGGGATATCCCTGATGAAGAGGATCCCACTAAAATTCCATTAAATCCCTTCTACATAATAGATAATGGAAACAATCATTATGGATGTAGCGACACGTGAGCCAGATGCAGGTTGGCTTGCCTAGATTACTGTTTGCCCGGCGGTCTATCAAAGACACAAAACTCACGGCTGTGTTGGGGGATAGCCGACTTCTTCTGTAAGTCATGGGGATGTGAGCATACAGGAAGTGCCTGATGGAACCCAAACTCCTAATCAATTTCTGTACAAAGCATTGGCCATATTACCAATTAGATAACCAAAACCGATGGCCCACAGAGGGGTCTCTTGATCCTCAAATCTGCATGACCTTTTTAACTTCTGCAAATGATCAAAAAGGTGAAAGGTGATTCCCCTATGTGGAGGCCTTTTCCCTCCTTTGCTCACATCCTGAACTATGCTTCTCCAATAGATCCTCACAAACAGCCTTCTGCTCCAGACCTGCAGCGGTCACTCCCACCTCAGCAACATGATTTCTCCCCTCCAATTTCTAGATCAAAAACCCAAACCTCCGCCAATTCTCAGACCATTACTCTCTTGCTGAGGTAGCAGGTACATAGGTACTCCTCCACCCACTCACTAATCTCTTCTCCTGTCAGAGCCCGCACCGGGTCCCAGCAGGTCCTCTTACCAGTTAACCCAAAGCTCAAATCAGCTGAGGAGAGCCCTTAGACCCCTATCCAAAATGAAATGAAAATGGCCTTTAAAATTTCTTTGTCATCACTGAAAACAGGTTACTAAGAATTTAAAGTCCCTCACAGTTTTTTAGGGATACTAACTCCCGTCTTTCCCTTTGCTCTACCTGTTCTACTGCTCAACTTTTTGTTTCTAGGAAAATCCCAGACCCCTTTCCCATTATTCTTTTACATCTCTCCTACCTCATTCAGATCAATGGAGCTGCTCACAGCCACACCTTCCCAGTCTTCCCCCTCTGTACCAGGCCCTCAGAAAAGTCTTAACTGACCTTCTCCAGAAGTCTTCACCATGGCTGACTTTAGGGCTTTCAGCAAAAGAGTCCCTATAAAAGAGTTCAGAGTAGATAAACTTTCTCTTTTAGTGTTGCCCTCTTCTACTTGGCCACTGGCTAAAACAATCAGCACTCCTACGCTAGACACCTCATTACTAGTTTTTCACAAAATATGTGAACAAGGCCTCTGGCCTTGAGCTGGGGCTTCACAGAGATGGCTAGATTTTTATGATAAAGATGTTACCAACTGGGCTCCATGGTAACAGCTGGCAGGGGGAAAATATAAAGGGAAGAAAAAGCTCTCCCTCACCCAGGTGTCCTTGAAAAGTTAACTTGCCCAGAACAGAGGAAAAAGCAGGAAAAAAACTGCCTTTTGTGAACTTCTGCAGACTGTGAACTTCTGAGCCCCTTCCCTTACATGTTGGGTACAAAATTCTGAAACTACCGAAACTTGGGTTTCAGGGGATTAGTTGATTACAACAGAAGTAATGCCCTCTGAAACCGTTTGCAACAAACAGGACTGTCTCCCTGTCTTTGGTACTATCTTAGGTGCCTTGCCTTGTCCGTGCCTAAAACAGTATAATTCTATATACTTAAACATTGTTTATGTTTTCATCAAATGGTCAACAGCTGGGATTAATTGTGTAATGGTGCAGATGTTTCCCAGAGTGCTTTATTATGACGCAGGCTCATTTGAAGATCAAATAGGTGGCCATAAAACCCGGTTCCACTGGGAACATATATCCCTCACTTTAGCCATCCTATTAGGAATAGGAGTTGCTGCAGGGGTGGGCACAAGAACTACTGCCTTGGTCCATGAGACACATCAAATGACCCAATAAGAAACAACAATACACCAAAACTTAAAGATATTAGAAACCTCTATCACAGCTTTTCAGGAATTTTTAACCTCTCTTTCTGAAGTTGTTTTACAGAACAGTCGAGTGTTGATCCTCCTCTTCATGAGAGAATGGGTCCTTTGTTCTGCATCGATGGAAGAATGTTGTGTTTATGCTGACCATAGTGGAGTTGTTAAAAAATCTATGAGTAAATTAAAAAATGCCTTGAAGAGTGTCAACGAGAGAGGGAGGCCCATAAAGGGTGGTTTGAGTCTTGGTTCACACAGTCCCCTCGTTAACTATGAATTTATCAACCCTGGCCAGTCCAATAATAATCCTCATATTATTGCTAACTATAAAATCCTGTTTGCTAAACCGTGTAATTTCTTTTCTCCAAGCTCAAATTGGACAAGTTGAACTTATGGTAATACCCCACTAGCAGACATAGAATGTGACACCCGGCAATGATCACTTTTATGATTAAAAGTAGCCAGAAGAAGAATTGGGGGATGAAAGGTTAATAAAATAGGCACTTGTTACTTCCTTTTTTTCTGTACGCTTAACAAAACACTGTTGAATTCTTGAGAAATGTTTCCTAATCTTGTTCCCATAATGTGCTGTCCCCAACTGACAAACTGCAGAATGTACTCCCTCACCCAGTTGCACGCAAACTGCCCACTTGCCCTGACCCATCAATAAACTTCCCTCCGTGCCATCACAAAGGAAAGTATATAAGCTTTGCTTAAGCTTTTCTCAGGGCTCTCTACTCTATTCAAGTGAGCTCTGAGTACCAGCATGCTGGACCCCCAATAAACCCTTTGCTGTTTCATGAGATAGTCTCTTGGTGGACTCTTCCTCCAACACTCGCCTGACCTTTACTTGGATGATTGAATGTTGAAGAGAACATCCATTCAAAAAGGGATAGTCGGTAGGATTAGAAATATAGCTGGTAGGATTAGGACGAAGAGTGAGTATAGGATGAACTGGAGAAAATACTTAGGAAAGCAGATATCAATAGAGACATTATGAAATCAGGCAACGAATAAAGTGAGTGATAGGATTAGACATTATCAACAGTGTTGAGTTTCAATATATAAACTTAGGAAGAAACAAATATGTACTAACCAATATCATTGACATTTGAGAGCAATAGGCAACCTGGACATGAATGTTTTTAGTAATCCAGGATTGCTTTCCATTTAGGCTTTGGTACAATCATAAGTGTGACCTTTGCATTTTGTGATCTGAATATTACTGGGATAAAATGTATATGTAGATCAGGTGACATGAGTATTTCTTCTAACATTTTGGGAGCAATATTTTGAAGACGTATAAATTAGTATTGGGGGTACAAAAGTTGTACCCTGTGTCTATGAATATAGAAGTAATGCATGAATTGACAATACTGTGAATAAATAATATAACTGTTTCAACTTTAAATAATGGATTGAATTGATATCTGAAAATATATAAGAAATCTTATATTGATATACAATCATTCATTCCATCGAGTTATACATCAAATGGTAATATTAGGGTTATGTTTTATCATGAAGGGTGTGTGAGTTTTGCTTCAAAAGTGATTATGGAAATGGAAAATAATGTATTTGGAATGAAGTCTCATGAAAAGACGAGTCAAGAAACATAGAGGAATACATGTGTTCTGAAGCAGGAAGTGATTGTAAGTATAACAAAAGCCTATAAATTTACTAACTTGTGGATGAAATATATCCTATGATGTGCAAAAACCGAAGAAATAGTATGTAACAGTGTTTAATTAAAATGAACGTCAAAATACACATCATGTCCCATTGGAATCTACTTGCATTGATGTTAAACTGGGTCAGTTACTGTAGAAACAATAGGATTTGTAAGGACCATTTAATAAAGTTAGTTTTCAGTACTAGGAAACAAAAATATATTCCAGGTGGATGAATATATCTGAGCATAAACTTGTGAAAATTTGATTATAAATCCACATTAATTAACATAAATGAATTTAGGGAGTGTATATATGACACAAATATTACATATTTTGAAAAGTCAGGAGAGTGTATATATATATATATATATATATATATATATATATATATATATATATATATATATATATATATACAAAAAACACACACAGACACATTAAAAAGTAGCAATATATATGCCAAACAAAATTCATCATGAAATATACATAATCCACAAGTTCAAATATATTCATTTTACTGAACATGGATTTATGTATAATGTTGTTCAACTAGGAAGCTCACCCATAGGTTGAATTTTCAGTTCCAAAAGCATTTAGGAGGAGTGATCTCTTCTCAGAATTTCTTTCTGCCAAGTCAGCCACTTCACAAAAATGTATGAGTGATACTAAGTAGGATTCTATTTGTGCATATAAACATACATGTGCTGAATAGGCTCCAGAGAAATGGAGACAGGAATTCACACATAAGTGAACTTTAAACTCAATGGAGAACTATTTCAATTAAAAATTCACTAGATTTGTATCACCTACGAAAAATCATGCAAAAAGGCAGTCCAACTATACATGATGCCTCCCCTGAACTGCTTGTATTTCTCTAGTGTTTGGGATATTTGCCTCCATCATATTAGGATTAGTATTCAGAGTCTAGAAGGGTGTGGGTTAGTGTCAGGGATTCAGTATTTCGTATGAAAAATAGGAAAATGAATGCAATGTGTATGCAAATATGTGCTACACAAAATCTTCCCAGTCTCATCCAGAACAATGCCTAGACATCACCTTCGCCCCAAGTAAGACACAATTAGAGGAGAAGAGTTAGAAAATCTTTGAATACATATCTGCAATGGAAAATTATCAGGAGTTCACAACCTTGGATATGGTAGAGGAATTTCCAAAAGTAAGAGACAGGGTAAACCACTCCACAAACATGGACCTTTGCCTGCCTAAAGACTTCTTGATAAACTGCCTCTAAGGATGGGCACTTGAAATATATGTTGTTGTCAGGAGCTTTAGCTTCCTTTCTAGTGAGACCATCAAAGCTAGGTCTGATTCTCTGTGACCTGGAGGATATGCTTTCTTATTTTCCAATGAACATGAGGCAGTAGTGCTGAATTCTCTCTTTGTAGGCAAATTGTTGCCACGCGGGCTAAGTGTATCCACATGTTGACTGTGAGTCCATTTGGTCATCCTCCACATTTCGTGGTGTTTCTTGGTGCTGCACTGGGAATTTGGTATTTGCTTCACGGAATACAAGGAGCTCAACTGGGACTCAGAGCTGGAGGGAGTTCTGTCAGGTATGGTGGGTCAGGATCTGCAGGAGAATGCACCAACCAGGCTTCTATCCCACATAGTTTGCCCCCTTGACGATAATAACCTGATTGTGAACATTTTGGTTAAACCTCTCCTTATAAAAAGATGCCTTTACATATAAGAGTCTGCAGGATGCACCATGTCAGCCACAAGCCATTTGGAAGTCAAAGGCAGATCCACAAGGCCCCAGGACAGAAATTTTATCACAAAACTGCACACCACTGCTCTTGGTCAACTACTCAGTAGGCTCCAACTTACTGGCATCTCTGTTCTACACCATTTTCATGAAACCCAGTCAATCAAGGCATTGTCTGGTACACTCAGGATCAGCAACAGTACATCCAAAGGTTCTCCTGTACCACCTGGTCAAGGGAATTTCAAAAATGTCATGGTATTTATCTAGCCATTTTTCAAGGATGATATTGGAGGCACTGTGAGTTCCAATTATTTTAGGAACCATTCAATGGTGAGGAAGCTCATTTCAGTGAATGCTCTGGAGAACTCTCACAGGCAAGTCATCCAAAAAAGTGGCAAAATGGTCACGTGAATCCAGGCCCATCGAGGTCTACAAAGTGAGGTCCATGTTTGTTTTGACTCTCAACTATGTCTGCCAAGACTTTCAGAAAAAAATCATGTGATATCCTGGCTGAGATTCCCAGTGCTGTGTGGAAAGCCACCCTGAGCCTAGATCTCAGTTTCCAATGGCGACTCTCATGCGTGGCCTCCTAAAATCCCAACGCAATTCATGGCAATACTTGTATGAGTTCAGTTCCAGAACTCAGTCTCTTAGGGGAAACACACCAGAGTTCCAGCTGAGGTGGACCAATTAATCTCTTCCAGCCACAATTAAAACCAAAACACTCCCACATGGCCCACATCTTCTTCCATTGAGACACTCATCAAAACCTCTGGCTG